>NC_139539.1:97016260-97157755 GCF_965153285.1 Podarcis tiliguerta
AAGAAAACAACTTTCAGGGCGAGGGTGGGATGGTGATTTCTTGTAGTATAAGAAATGTATTCCACATCTCTATAGGACAATGTGTGAAAGTGTTGGCTTAAGACTTCTATATTGACCTCTTTTGGGACAAAAGGGAGGGCCACAGCTAGTGGAAGAGGAGGAGAATCTCGTGCTACCAGTGTGAGCCAGTATGTTACTAGGTCTGCTGAAATCCAGTGGATGGACACAGTCATAGGAGCCAACTCCTAGGGGCTGAGCCCCACCCCCCAAGTCGATGGTCACTGCCATTCAAATAGTATGTGTGTGTGTTGTGTCATGTGATTGATTATGCAGGCCAGGGCTTACCTGGACCCCCCAATATTTTATTCAAGTTAGCACTCCTGGATGCAGTCCTGGGTCACACACATCAGGCTTAGCAGGATCAGGGTGCTCGTTCTAGGAAGGTAAACAGTGTTTCTGTGTGCACTGACTTTCGTCACGGTGTTCCGTTGCACCACAAGCAGTATAGTCATGCTGGCTGCATGACCTGGAAAAGCTGTCTGAGGACAAATGCCTGCTCCCTTGGCCTGAAAAGCGAGATGAGCACCGCACCCCATAGTCAAATTCAATGGGACTTAATCATCCAGAGGTCCTTTACCTTTATCTCTGGTATGTACAGTTTGGAACTGGGATACCAAAATGTTGTTTCACTTCATATGTATTCAATTGATCACTGCACTTTACAGAGAAGGAATCGGGTCTTTAGTGTGGCACAGTCTCTGATTGCTTGCAAAAAGCCATGGAGAGGAGGGGACTTAGGTGGCTGTGAGGAGGCCAGGACTTTCAGTCTTGGCAACTGATCCATGGGGCAAAAGCTACCAGGAATGAGGTGCTGTAATCATTAGGCCTGGCATCCTGCCAAGTCTGTGCAGATTGTGTTCTTGCTCACAAAGAGTTAACTCCAGCTTGCACAGTGTGATTTATTACCAGCTCACTCCTGACAGTAATACAAAGTGTATTAAAAAAATAATCAAAAAATCCAGTCAATACTCTGGCCTCCCCTTCCCTTAAACGTTATAGAGTTTCAACCAACTGTAAAGGTAACCCATAGACTTTAGGACTTCTTATGGGCCGTTAGGAATCTTTCAAATACTTGTACCAATGCATATTTCCAAACACACATCAGTGTGTAAGAAATAATTGGAAGGAACACGCAAGACTGGATTGACAAAGACACTGACCTGGCTATTGCCAGCCTCTGTGTAAGAGATTTTCTGGCAGCTCTGCCCGCCCACAAGGCCCCAGAGTGCCAACTGCTACGGCTTTTGATGAAACCTTTATGTCTTGTGAGCAGTGCAGGGGAAGCACCACCAAATGCATGAAAGAGAGTATAGCCATTACCTATGGCAAAAGCCTGGAGAAGCCTAAGGCAGCGTTGGAGCATTGATGACAGGCAACTGTCTTCGTGATGGTGATGTGATCCTCCTGCTGCTTATTTTCAGGAGAGGGGAAAACTGCAAATTGTGCTTTTCAGAGCTCAGATACACATCTTGGCCTGGGTGGGGGGCAGGGATGGATTGTCTTGAAAATAATTTTTATTCTGGAAGAGGGGAGGCGGGCTTAGCGTGGCTTTGCTATCGTGGAAGGGGGCGGCTGCTGGAGACGGAGGGAGGCGCGGGGAGGAGCTGTGTGGGAAGAAGGAGGGATCAGGATCAGCTGCGTGGCTCCCTTTGATGTGGGGGGGGGGCAGGCACTATTGGGAGGCGAAGTTGAGGCGCACGGGCTATTCCGGGGCTGCAGCGTGAGATAGACAATGATGCTTTCCCCCCTCCCTCCTGTTGCCGTGGAAAGAAAATGCCCTCTTCCTCCTAGTTCTTTCCCCACCTTTCCAGGTCCAGTCTAGCTGTGTTTACTCGAAAGTAAGCCACTGTCCCCCTCCCCACGGAACTCCTCATCTGGTAAAGGGGGGATTGGACATTTCGGGGTGTGTAGACTTCCCGCCTGCGCCAAGGGCCCTGGGAGGGGGCTGATGTGGGGGTAATGATTTATTATTATTTTTCTCATCATAATAATTTATTATTTATACCCCGCCCATCTGGCTGGGCATACCCAGCCAAATATATGTTTAAGTTGAAGAATGACAATGGGAGAGTGTGGTAGATCACTGCCAGTTTTTGATACTCGATAGTAGATTGCAGGCTGCTGGCAGTTGGACATGCCTGCTTTAAAGCTTCTCTTGGAAGAGATTTTGACAGAGCTACAGATTCTGGTGAAAAAGCATACCGTGTTTTTCGCTCTATAGGCACTTATTCCCCTCCAAAAATGAAGGGGAAATGTGTGTGCGTCCTATGGAGCGAATGCAGGCTTTCGCCTTCCCGCTGTTCCCCAACCTGGTCTTTGGGGCTGGCGGTGGGGGAAAGCAGCGCTCCCCCCACCAGCCCCAAAGAGCAGGTGGAAAGGAACCCAAAGCCTCCAGAGCCCAGCGGGAACTCCTGCTGGGCTCCGGAGGCTTCGGGTGAACGCACCTTGAACGCACAGAATGCACCTTGACTTAGAGGGGGAGAACAAGAAAAATTTTTTTTTGGCTCCTATGGTTATTAAGCTTTCTTCCATTGATTTTTTGGGACTGAAGAAACAGTCCCTGTTCACATGTACACTGGGATTTTTTATATTTCATTTTAATTAGACAAAAGAGGGGAAGCAGCAAACACATTTTAATCCTTTAGCACTGGAAAGGATGATGCACCAAGGTTAAGAAGAAGGATGTCCTGAACCCTGGTGTACCCCGAGGCAAGTCCTGATAGTGCACACGGTCCCAAGTGCAACACCAGAGAGTAGTCAGACAGTCCAGGCCCAATACAACAAGCAAGGTCTGAAGTCAAACTGTAAGGTCAGGATCGCACCTCTGCAGAAGGTCCAGGGTTGGAACACCTGTGGTCAGTCCCAAAGTCATCGTCCAGTGGAGTTCCCCAAAGCAGCCAAGTCATGGTCCATCAACGGAGAAAGCTGCGTAGACCCAGAGTCTCTGGCTTGCTTCTCATTTATCCTTCCAATCTGGATGGACGTGTCTGGGTTTGCCCCAGCTGAGCAGCTATGCCTCCCCACTTGCAAAGGCATGTGATCCTCACCTGCCCTTAGCCTTATCCAACTAAATGACCACAACCTCCTCCCAGACCCAAAAATCCCCATGATCTCCACCTGGTCACTAGTGAGCCGAGCTGCATTCTCTTGCCTGCCTCAGTTGCCTGGGGTGCAAGTCCCACTGTTCCCCCAACCTGAAAGTCTGCTGTCTCTGTGGGGACAGGGGCACCTCTGGTTCTAATATGTCACCGCTCCTCCTAGACCCACTGAACGTCAGCTGTCCCTTCGATGTCATCTGATGTCCCATGAGTACCCCCTAAGTCCCTAACCTCCCCTTCTGCATCTTCAGCTTGTCCTGAAGTGTATACCAGTTATGGTTACAACAGTTGCCAGGATCCTCCTATTCTGCCAGAGGAGAATATATCTCTCAGTAGAGCCACAGGGTTGGTGGCTATTTAAAATTAATAGGCAATTTGGTGTGGATGGTGGACAACTGATGTCACATCCAGCACCCTGTTCATTTTCTGGAGGCTCAGAATGGGAGCTGTATCACCCACTTTCCTAATATAATCCTTTCATAACAATGGCAAAAGTCCCTTTCTGCAGTGCCCCAATAGGGACGCTCTCCCTCACTACCAGCCCATTGCCTGTTTCCTCTGCCAGGGAAGCCAGGTCAAAAACAACCACCATAAACACTGCACTCACCACCAGAGTATAAACCACCATGAACTTTCAGTCAGGGATGACCCTGCCAGTGAGGGCTTCCATCTCAAGGAAATTCTCTCTCCAGCACTTCTACCTCTTACTTGGGATCTACAGTAGACTGCCCAGAAGCAAATAATTATCCTTTGTTCTTCTTTCAGGAGTAATGCAATAGTGTCATATATTTAAAAAATCTCCTAGGGCCAGCCCCCTTGGCAGCTGCTACTTGCCACAGGCACCTCAGAGGAGCTGGCCCAAATCCCATGAGGCTTTGCCAAAGTTTCACAAGATGTCACCAACCCTTTGGCAAAGTCCCACACGTCTCAGCAACAATCATGACACATGACTGAGTGAGACTTTGGGCAGGAGCAGGTAAGGTATCTCTCGACATGTTCAGCCTCAGTCTTAGGCAGGCCCTGCATGCTCTGATGCTCCCAACTGCTAGGTTGGCTGGCAGCCGTGGCTGGGTAGCTGCTGCCATTACTTTCTCTTTTGTTTGAAGTGTGGCAGCTGCTCCATTTAAAATAAAATAAAATAAAATAAAATAAAATAAAATAAAGGGAAAGTGGCATAACAGTGGTTCTCTGCAGCTGCAGCAGGGTGCTGGCCTGGCCACGGGGGGCTCAGCCAAGTGCAGCTGCTTGCGTTGCAGCTCACAGCTGGTGGGGACATGGGGCTCAGGCTGGTGGTAGGCTGGTGCTCATTCAACCACCTTTGAGACAAGTATGGTTAGTAGTGTGGCCAGTCAGGGAGTCCAATTATTAAAATCACAGTTGCGATCCCTTGCCTTTGTTCTCTCCAAATGTCCACTGCAAGGCAGATTCAATTAATGAGGACTCTGGCTGACCAACTTACTTTGTGGTTAATGTTGGGAAGTTTCCTGATGTGGGGCAATGGACATGAGTGTACGTTAGAGCACTGCCACCTATGTGCAGCCTGTATATTTGTAAATAAGCTCAAACACTCTAAAACACCACACGCCTCCAGCAATTTATTTGCAGACAAAACTAAACCTGAGTAAGCACTGCCCCCTCCGAAGTTCTCATAGCACAACAATGGTGGGAAATGTAACAGTCTTAAAAGGCGCATCAATGAAAACATATACAAACCTCACCCAAGCTGCAAACATGTACATTTTAAAAAAATAGATCAACAACAGCCCTTGTAATGGAAAACCACAGGGAGAGAACAGGGAAATTTGAAGGGCAGTTTTCTGGCAAGATCTCAGCTATTCAAAGAAATAAAAAAATTAAACTGGGGTAGCGCAAGCCCCTTGCAGAAATCAAAGTCTCTGTATCATGTTCACTGCAGCTCTTAAATCCACAGGAAATTGCTTTCCTTGGCACCTCTGACCCCTGCCCAAATATTAGTCACAGGACTGAAACTATTTTTAAAAGGACAGTCCTTTACTCAATATATGTTGTTCATCAATGTGCTGACAAGCCCTTTTTAAAACAACAACAACAACCCCTCTACAGTATTTTAAATGCTCCTTGAAGTTGATTCTTTAATGCCCCTAACAGGTTTGTTGCAAACAGGTGTTAGCATACCAACTCATCCCACAGTGATAAATCACGATGTTGTCAGAAGACCTCCACCCTCGTCCTCTGGCAAGCTACACTGAGATAAGTTCATCTCACGCCTGAGATGACAAAGTTGTTGGAGAGCTATCTTGTGACGACTGCAACTGCCCTGTACTTTGCCCAAGAGAGAGAGAAAGAGAATGAGAGAGAGAGAGAGAGAGCACACCCCTTCACAGGGAAGAGCCACCCAGCTCTCTTCTTCCTCCTGCTGTCCTTTTCTGGCTGCATGTGTAGATTAGATAGATAGATAGATAGATAGATAGATAGATCTCCGCATCCTGTGAGCGGACATCTCTCCTGGTTGTGCCTGGGAGGTCCACTTCCAGCTGCATTTTCCTCCCCCCCCCCCCCGGATCCTAGAATAGCTGTGACATCCTCATCCTTCTCCCGCTAAAGCAGCCTGGGGGCTGGGGGAGGAGAAAGCAGCGAGGAAAAGCCATTGCGAGCAGACGGTGGGCAGTGGCTCCTGCTGCTGCTGCTGCTGCCATCTCGGTGATGGGAGGAGCAGAAGGGTGGGATTTTGTGCAAGGAAGATCCCCCTTTCCTCGCCCAGCTGCCGCCAACACCAAGTTGCTGCTCGGGACTTGATGTTGTGGAAGGAAGAACAGACTCCCTGTGTGAAAAGGGGCTTGGTAAAAGGAATTGAGGGCTGCTCCAGAACCGCCTCTTTTCATCCCCAATGTGTGCTGCTTCTCCCCAAAATTGCGGGCTGCGCTTATTGCTCTTGAAAGATTCAGGATGGAGATTCATGCTTTATGGCTGGTGCAACATCTTCTCTTTGCGCTGTGGGGTAAGTACATGCTGCTGCTATTCATTTCAGCCATCCTGTCAATGAAAGGAATGCTGGTTCCCTTTTGTAGCCGATTTCATGGTTAATATCCCTCCCCTTCTCCCCGGAATTGCACGGCTTCTCCAGGAGTCCTGCTAACGAAGAAAAACAAAGAGTTTGCTAAAGTCTTCTTGTGGGTACTTTAAAATTCCTCTCTGGGAATGTTCTGATCTTGTTTGAAGAAACAAGGCAATTCCATGGGCATAGGAGCCAACTCCTAGGGATCAAGGTCTCTTCGCTTCCCCCATAAAATATTTGAGGGGGCAGCCCCGCCCCCCGTTGTTGGGCATTGCCATTCAAAGGGTGTGTCTTGTGATCAGTTATGTGGGGCGAGGCTTACCTGCATCCCCTGTTTTATTTAAGATGGAACCTCAGCATGGAGATGAATAGGAAATGGTTTTCTTACATGCTAGAAGAACAATAATAAAGTATTTCGAGAAATACAATGCACCAGCTTTTTTCTCGAATTGCTTCTGTTGGCAATGTTTCTAGCAGCCTGCATTCTTCAAGAGTGGGATGTTTGTAGGCGGACTCACTGCAAAAGCAGAAAGCTGGTATTGGGAGAGGACTCAGGTCTCTAGAACTTTTGCATGCCCCTCCAGGGCTACGGTAGATCAAAGGGCCTTAACTTTAATTGCGTTCCAGTGGAAATTTGGTGCAGTCAATCATAATTCTCATACAGAATTAACATTCAGGGAGGGTCGCTGAATCATTGAAGCTGCAACCATGTTGTATATATAAAGAAAAAGTGAAGGCCCACCCCCAGTCAAAACTCACATGCTCCAAAGAAAGTCCTTTCTCCAAGTCAAATCATTATCACTCCGTGGCTGATTTATTTAGCAGTTTATCTCCTTGGTCCAGAACATGCCTGTAGATTAACTCCAAATCAGTCAAAATCTTAAACTACAGAAGAACTTCTGCTCGTAATGGCTGAGTCGGAAGGTTACCGATAGGCAAGGCGCTTGAACTCAGCACCTCCTGCCTCCTGGATTCCGTTTGGAACTGAGAGCCAGGTATCAGGTGAACTGTGAGTGTAGCTCCCCCCCCCAACCCTGGGGGAGGCTTGCAAGCACAATTACCCTCAATCATCCTTGTTTATACTCAGTGAAGTGATCCTCGCAAATGCGGGTGTGCCTCCACTATGGCAGTTAGCACCGGAAGTCACACACTGCAGACATCTTAAGCCTCCCCCCCAAAGGGCTTTACAATGTTTAATCTTGTGCCAGACTTGGGAATTGGTAAAGGGTGTGTGTGTGTGCAGGGCTGCCTATTTAGGGCCATTTTAAACATTGCAGAAAGACAAACTTAGGTTGAAGAAGAAGAGTTTGGATTTGATATCCCGCCTTTCACTCCCTTTAAGGAGTCTCAAAGCGGCTAACATTCTCCTTTCCCTTCCTCCCCCACAACAAACACTCTGTGAGGTGAGTGGGGCTGAGAGACTTCAAAGAAGTGTGACTGGCCCAAGGTCACCCAGCAGCTGCAGGTGGAGGAGCGGAGACGCGAACCCGGTTCCCCAGACTTACGAGACTACCGCTCTTAACCACTACACCACACTGGCTCACACTGGTTGGCCCAGGTGTGAACCCTAAGCAGGATGGTGGCACTTATTGCCGCTCCATGACATTTGTTTCTGTAATATTTACACATTACATTTAGCTGTGTGTTTTAATGTCTTGCTTTAAATGCCCCCCCCCCCCAACTGTAATGTGGAATGACTCCTTTGGGTGGAAGCTGAGTACAAGTTCTGGTTGTTTTATCATCTGGGTTAGCTGAAACATACAGTGGTACCTCGGGTTAAGAACTTAATTTGTTCTGGAGGTCTGTTCTTAACCTGAAACTGTTCTTAACCTGAAGCACCACTTTAGCTGATGGAGCCTCCTGCTGCCACTGCGCCACCACTGCACGATTTCTGTTCTCATCCTGAAGCAAAGTTCTTAATTCAAGGTAATATTTCTGGTTTAGCGGAGTCTGTAACCTGAAGCGTATGTAACCCGAGGTACCACTGTAATTATTCTTATGAATTCTAGCTACCTTTAAATTAGAAACTTGTCCAATTGCCTTCATAATTATTTCTGCATCTATTTTCGTAGGCAAGCTGGTCACTGGTGGCTGTTTTTGACTTGGCTTTTTTCATAGTAAATAAGTCCTAATGAAAGCCAGAAGAAGTGCTTTATTTGTCTTAATGGCGGGTCATCTCTCTAAGGGCAGGGATTTGCTTACAACTCTTTCCC
Source organism: Podarcis tiliguerta (assembly GCF_965153285.1). Taxonomy (NCBI): domain Eukaryota; kingdom Metazoa; phylum Chordata; class Lepidosauria; order Squamata; family Lacertidae; genus Podarcis; species Podarcis tiliguerta. The sequence goes on from NC_139539.1 coordinate 97,024,666, forward strand.
CTTCCTCCCCCCCTCCCCCCCGCTTCCTTTGAAAGCAAACATCTGCTCCACAAGTGAGATAAGTATCTCTGGGGAACCGAGACTGTTCAATCCTGTTTCTTTTTTAAAAAATAAAATCTTCTCTTCTTCTCTCTCCTCTATTATCAATTAGTGAGAGATCTTTGTTCCACCTAAATGCTTCCCATGGGCTGCTCTCTTGCACAACTGATGACTAGAGATGCAGACCTAAATAAAATTAAAAACCAAATTTTCATTATAAATGTGCAAACACATTTGTGCTGGTTTGGACATATATACAATAATGCTAATATTTCCTTGCCATTTCTTTTTAAAACACACACACAAAAATCATATGCAAATGTGTCCATCCATTGGGGGGGGGGGGATGCAACATTGACTAGGAATAGTTTAAAAAGAATAATTGCAAAGCAGTTGTGCTTGGCCAATTTCTTCCTCAGCCGGGGCCATTTCATACACTAAAAATAAACAAATCTTAGTCACAAACCTACAAAATGCAACATGAATGAGACAAATGTGTCTGAAGTACCATCATGCAGGTATACTCACCAGAGACACACAATTAGGTGCAGCTCACAGGAAAGTGAACACACAGGAAATCCAAGTTTGTTCCTATGTATTGTGTAGAGTGACACCCCCCCACCCCCCAAAATTAACCAAGCAACACAACAAACATGTAGGACTGTATTGTTGACAGAGTTTCATAGGGTTCTCAGTCTCCAGCCTCAAAGCAGCACCACACACCTCTCACCTCCATTCTGATCATCTGTCATTTTGCTTGGCAACGAGTTTAGTGAAAGTGCTGCCTTGAGCAATGAGTGTGTGACTGTGGTTGGCCCGCATCACCTGTGCCAGCCTTTCCCTCCAAATTATTTGGCCATTCTGGCTTGGTCTTATGGAAATTGTAGTCTATTACATCTGGAAGACACCAGATTGGGGAAGGTTGCCCTCCTAAAAATGGAAAGTGAGCAAGCCCCCGTGCCAAAGCCACAGCACCCTCCATCCACCACTTGACTTTAGGTTTGGCAGCTAGGGGCCAGTGGGTACTTCTTAGGAGCTGGATTTGGCCCTGGGGTTTCAGCTACTGACCCAAACCTATAAAGTCCGGATGGATCAAAGTGTGCTGTGAGTACAATTCACAGCACCCAAATACCTGCAGGGTAGAGTGAGCTCAAGCCTACAAGGCATTTCTCTCTCTAAAGGACACAGGAGCAGCCTCTCGCTCCCAGAAGGCCATTGATAAATTTGAACAGGCCAAAGTCTGCTTGACCCAAGAGTGGTGTTCTATGAAAACCTGAACAGGAAGCACACATTATAAGAATTCCTAAAAGTACATTATGAAGCACTGCTATTGATGCTGAATTAGCTCTCTTCAGTTTAGTGTTCTTACTGGAACAGTGAATTCAGTATCCAATTTGTCAGGGATTTTATGTTTTGAATTGCTTTTAGTGTAGCTTAAACTATGCTGCAGCTCAGCAGGCTCAGTGCCAATGACTCATTTTAACAGACTAAAGTATCCCTGAGCAGATGCAGAGTGCATTTTCCTCACCACTATCCCTCCCAGTTTGGTGTCATCTGCAAATGTGACAAGCATCTCCTCAGTTCCTTCACCCAAGTCATTTATAAAGACATTGAACAACAACGGGCCCAGGGACCCCACTTGTCACTTTTTTCCAGGATGATAAGGAACCATTAATGTAGTCTTTGGGTTTGGTTAGCCAACCAGTTTCAAATCCACGTTACAGTTACCTCATTTAGCACACATACCACATACCAGCTTCCTCACAAAAATATCATGGAAGAGTTTGTCAGAAGCCTTACTGAAATCAAGATACACTGAGTCCACAGTATTCTGCTGATCCACCAAGCTTGTAACTGCATTGAAAAGAAAAAAGAGATTCGCCTGGCTTGGCTTGTTTTCGAGAAACCCATGTTGGATCTTAGTAATCACAGCATCCTTTTCTAAGTGCTCACAGACTTTATTTATCTGTTCTAGGAACTTTCCTGGAATTGATGTAGTTAATGTTTTTCCCTTTTGAAGATGGGAACATCATTTGACCTGGAGATTTGAGTTCATTTAAACTAGCCTGGTGTTCTCAGGCCACCCCTTTTCCTATCTTGAGCTGCAGCTCTCTCTCCTTGCTTCATTTATGTTGTTTTTACCAGGTTGAGCACTGCTTCGCTTTTGGGTGAAGACAGGGGAAAAGTAGGTGGTGAGCAGCTCTGCCTTCTCTCTGTCACCCAATAGCATTTCTCCATCTTCTCCATTCAAAGGAATCTCCTGCAGTTGTACCTTGGTTTTCGAACGGAATCCATTCCGGAAGTCCGTTTGACTTCCGAAAACATTAGAAAACGAAGGTGCATCTTCTGATAGGCTGCAGGAGCTTCCTGAACTCAGTCGGAAGCCGCGGAAGCCACACCAGACATTCGGCTTCCAAAAAACATTCACAAATAGGAACACTCACTTCTGGGTTTGTGGTGTTCGGGAGCCAAAACGTCTGAGTACCAAGGCGTTCGACAACCAAGGTATGACTGTACTTGCTTTTTCTTTCTCTTGCTTCAAACATAGCTAAAGAAACATTTTTTATTAGTTTTAACCTCTTTTGCTTATTCTGCGCTTTAGCCTGCCTGACCTTTACCCTGCAACTGTTGGCTACTTGTGTATATTCCTCCTTTGTGATTTCCCCTTTCTTCCGTTTCTTATATATGCCTTTCTTAAATTTCAGCTCATCTGTAAGCTTCTTATGCAATTTTCAAGGGTGCCCCTCACTTTTCTTTTTTGTTGGAATTGTCTGCATTTATGCTTTCAATATTATACATTTAAGAAACTCCTATCTATCCTGAACTACATTCTCTTTCAGTATTTCTGACCATGGGATATCACCCAGTAGCTCTTTAAGATTTTTGAAATCAGCCTCCTTAAAGACGAGAGTGCATGCTCCCCCCCCCCCCCAGGTCAGCTTGACGCCCAGTGGGAATGCTGTTGGCATCTTCACTTAGGAAAAACAGATCCAGATATTGGAAGTTATCCAGGCAAACCAATGTGGGCAAGCGGCAATGCTTTTTTACAGTCAGGCAGGGCTCTATTTCTGAGAGAATGGACAAGGAAGTACAGCCTAGGCTTGCTTCCCAGCCCCAATTTGTCCTGTTAATCCATCTTTTTGTTTTCCCCACATTAGCTACTCTTATTGGTGCCAGTCATTTTTTTCACTCCCGTAGATTTGTGAGGGCTTCCGTTTACAACATGCATCCTTGCTTTGTGCAGTGCTTTTGTTTCCCCTATTAACTTCACTTACCTCATTTCCTCTGTTCTTTTCACATCATGTTATGATTGTTCTCCCTATTTTCCCACTGCAGGCTACTTTGCTCCTAAAGTGGGCAATGAGTAATGGAACAAAAAAGAACCTTCCAAACTAGACAGAAATGGGTATCTTTTTTATTGTGTTTGTTTTGTTGACATAATTATTTTAGTTTGTGTGCCTCTTAAAAAAACGAGGACTTTGATTTTAACTTTATTTTTAGTGCTTCCATTTCCAGGACTAACCAGGTCTGCAGCCTTTTGTGACAAAAATTCAGGGCAACCCACCACCACCTATCTTCACTGACCACTTCCTCGCCTGCCCTCCCTCCCTCCTCTTACCTTTGCTGTCTTCGTCCTCCTGAAGTGGCCTCCATGAGACGCTGCGCAACCTAGAGTGGCCTCCAGCAGATCACACCAGGCCATGTGGCTTCGGTAGAGGCTGCCTGGCCTAGAGCATCCTCCAGGAAGCTTGTGCCAGGCCGTGTTGCGTCAGGAGAAGTGGTGTGGCCTGGAGTGGCCTCTGGGAAAATTGGGGCATCCCGGATTGGTATCAGAAGCCAGGGCAGCTTCTGTAAATTCAGGGTGTCCCAATTAAATCGGGACACTTGAAGGTTCTGCACATGTGGCAAATATTACCTGAAGTATTGTAGTATATGTGGCTTCGTATATATGACTTTTCAAAGATAAGGCATGCGTGTCTGTACAAGTCATTTGTGACACACCCATTTGTTAATACACAAATCCCTGGCACTTGGTGATGTGGCTCACTAGCTGCTATTCTTTTTAAATTTCCTTCATGTTCCTCAAAGACCTATGCCAGGACATACAGTGGCTGAAATTGTGAATGGAAAAGTTGACCCACTCCTACTGAGATCTCCTTAGGTAGGGTTGCCATATTTCAAATAGTAAAATTCCTGACACCCACAAAGTTGAGGGTTTTTTTTGGGGGGGGGGGGGGTTGAAACCGCCAAAATTGTTTCCACTGCTTTTTCTGTCGGGGCTTCCCTGACATTTTGGCAATTCAACAAAATTCCCTCAACACCATTTTTACACCAGAAAACCAGGACATGTCAGGAATTTTCCTGACGTATGGCAAACCTTAGGGGGCCATTGTTCTCTCTGCCCCATCCCTCACCTGCTCTGCACACAGTGAGGATAATACTGAACATCTAGCTCACTGGGTTCTTGTAAAAATTACCAAGGTAATGGATGAAGTGCATTGAATAAAATGCTATATTATGCTGGAACTACCTGCTATCAAGACACATGGGACAGACAAGCCACCATTTTTTCTTCCCCCTGACTTTGAATAGGATAAATTGTGTATTTGGGTTCAGTCTGCAACGTTTCTGAGTAACAAGTTGTTCTGGCCTTCTTTTTCACCTCCCTGATGGTGGGAAAGGGGGCAGTAGGGGAGGAAGGGCTATGGAGATCTCATGAGCACATCAGATGCATAAGGGAGAAGGACCATCAGCTCTGCCTCCAACAAGATGTGTCCTGTCCCCAAACCTTTATTTACTTGATTTCTCTGTTGGTTTACACATACATGCTCCCAGGTTCCGCCCCTGAGAATATCTTCTCATTATTTCCGCCCTCATCTTGCTTTCTCATTTCCACCTCCCATTCCCTGGCCCTGCTCCATTCACCAGCCTCTCTCTGGCTGTCCAATCCCCACATCTTATTATTCTCTTGCAGGGGATAAGAAGTGTAAGGGGACGCGGGTGGCGCTGTGGTCTAAACCACTGAGCCTCTTGGGCTCTCTGATCAGAAGGTTGGTGGTTTGAATCTGCTTGATGGGGTGAGCTCCCGTTGTTTTCCCCCAGCTCCTGCCAACCTAGCAGTTCGAAAGCACATCAGTGTAAGTAGATAAATAAGTACCATTGCAGTGGGAAGGTAAATGGTGTTTCTGTGCGCTCTGGCTTTTGTCACGGTCCTCTGTGCTCCAGTGGTGGTTTAGACCTGCTGGCCACATGATCCGGAAAGCTGTCTGTGGACAAACGCCAGCTCCCTTGGTCTGAAAAGCGAGATGAGCACCACACCCCATAATTGCCGTTGACTAGACATACCTGTACGGGGTCCTTTACCTTTTACTTTTTACCTCAGTTTAGTTTTCCACATCAAGCCAAGCTGTGTGCATAGGATCCCCTGCTCCTGACTGCCAAGATTTAGAGGTGGTGTGGTTAACCTGTGTGGCCCTCCTCATATTGTTGGACTACAACTCCTATCATCCCTGGGTCATGTCTAGGGCTCTGACTCCTTGTGCTCAGGTCATGGATTCAGAAGATATGTCAGACTTGGAGCAGAATGTGCCCTTTGAGCCAGTTTGACATGCCTGCCTCCTCAGGAATCCCAGCACCAGAGGAGCCCATGATGGCAGCCCTTGTGCAGTCAGATGAAGTTAATGGACTTCCAATTCCTCTGCTCCACTGGGCCAGTGGCTCTGAAACAGGCTGGATCGCCTTAAGAATTGGACTCATCAGAATTGGGGCTAGCTGCTCAAAGGAAGCTGTCAACCTATTTAAGAGGCTCATCCACACCTCGGATGTGTCTCCCTAAGTGTGCTGCCTGTCAGCTGTGGGCTTCCCCTACTTGCTTAAAATTGTGCTACTCCTTTGGCTTCAGCTTTCTGTAAGGAGCATCTGCTTCGGTTTCCATACCTATCTAGGGGGGATGTTAAATGCTCTCGTGCAGCAGTGTCAATTAAAGAGACATCTGGCACGTGAATTCAAATTGCTATTGTTAAAATTAGCACTTTAATTAAGAAGCTTGAACTTTATTATGATCATTTAGCAAGTAGATTGCTACTGAAATTTCCAGCACATGTTACTACATTTTAATCTTTAGCGATACTTAATTCAGTTGAATTTAATGGAATCCATTTACGTTGGAATATTTGGACAGAACTGCTTTGGAAAATCATACCTAGGGCTGAGGAAATAACTTTGCTTTCCCTTTTTTAACATTCTGGTCAACTCCGGGACTCATTATGGTGTCACAAGCTCCAAGTGGAATATTTCTAACAGATCTGAAGGTCTTGATGCTGATTATTATCTGATTTTATTAAGCAGATCCAAAAAATGTTTCCCTTCAGGCTCTTGCTGTACTACTTTGCTACCACCCAACCAGGGGAAAGTGTTTCCTAGAGACCTGAACGCATCATGCCAAATCAAATTACAAGTTCTATGGCTTTTGTTATACAGTTACAGCTAAATATTTCTGGCAGGCAGAAGTGCCCTTTCCTTATGGGAAGCAGGAGGGGCTGTAGCTCCTTGGAAGAGCCTCTGCTTCGCATGCTGAGGAACCTTTGGATCCACCCTGGACATCTCCAAGCAGGGCTGGGGAAAATGGTCGCCTGCAGTGCTGCCCCTCAGTGCAGACCATACTGAGCTAGGCAGACAACAGCTTCCTAAATTTATATTTTTCATATCTTATTTGAAGGCGGAGAGGGTGAGGGCAAGATGTTTTTTAAAAATAAAGTTTCAGATAACTTATTGGTCCCATTCACACACAACAGTAAATATTTGGCTTTATATTACATCAGAGCTAGGGACTCATAATTTATTTCACTCAAGCAAACTGCAGTTGGGAAGTCAAGAACAAACATTGGCTTTACCTTGTGGCTTGTTAGGAACAAAACAAATCACTGAAATGTTTTTGGATATAATGTTAGGCCAGGAATCATTGTTTATTGCTCCCACCTGCATTGCAGCAAGAGCATAGAGGGAGCCACGTGTGTGTTTGTGGTACACCACTAAGCATGGAAACAGCTGGGAATCCTCCAGGCAAGCAGATTCTGAGTCATGCTTGAGATTCCCAGAGGGACAGGGTGGATGGTGGATGGGCACAAGCAGGTCCAGTTGTGGAGGAAAATGCTGACTAGATACAGGACTGTCAGGTCCCTGGAGGCAGAGTATTGCAAGAGTCTCAGCACCAGCTTAAATCTTAAATCCCTCCTCATCTGACTTCCGCTCTGTTATGTACTGAGCTTGAATCCTATAAAAATAGGCTGGTAGGATCCTAGAATGCAACAACCTGATTGGCCAACAGGAGCACCCAAAAGTAGTATATTTCACCACCCACCTTGCTGCAGAGGGAAGTATTAAAAGGAGCATACTCAGGCCTGGGTATGGGTGTAGCCAAGGCAGGGCTGGGGGAGAGCTCCCCCCCAATCAAGTAAGTGGGCATGTTTAGCCTGGAGAAGAGGAGGTTAAGGGGTGATATGATAGCCATGTTCAAATATATAAAAGGATGTCACATAGAGGAGGGAGAAAGGTTGTTTTCTGCTGCTCCAGAGAAGCGGACACGGAGCAATGGATCCAAACTACAAGAAAGAAGATTCCACCTAAACATTAGGAAGAACTTCCTGACAGTAAGAGCTGTTCGACAGTGGAATTTGCTGCCAAGGAGTGTGGTGGTCTCCTTCTTTGGAGGTCTTTAAGCAGAGGCTTGACAACCATATGTCAGGAGTGCTCTGATGGTGTTTCCTGCTTGGCAGGGGTTGGACTCGATGGCCCTTCCAACTCTAGGATTCTATGATTCTATGATTCTATGATTCTAAGTAAATAAAAATACTTAACTAAAAGTAGAAATTGTAGAAAGATTTTGACAGATTTTCCTGAGCACTTGGGTGTGGGGAGCTCCAAGCTGGCAGCATTCTTGGCTCTCCATGGTGGGTGATGGCACCATTGGTGGGATTTGGCTGACCCTCTGCCCCACTGCCCCAAGGCTGCTGCGCATGTGGTACCCAATGTCTGAAGGGGGCCTAATGAGTTGGGGACCTTGTTCAGAGTCAGAATCAAGGAGATCTCTACACCAAGAAAGAGTTCCAGAGTAAACTTTAGACTTGTTAGCAAAAACAGTTGTAAATTCAAATCAACACATTACTGTTAAACAACTAGGAATGCAGTTCAGCTTTTTTTAGGTTCTTGCTTGTTAATTCATGCAAGTCCTTCAATCTGCTTGCTCACTATGTGAAAATTCACTAATCCAAAGATAAAGAATCATGCCCCGACCTCACTATACACTTTGCACAATCAGATATCCAAACAGCCAGTTTCCCCACTTCCTTCCTTGCTTGCTTGCTTGCTTGCTTGAGCTTTGCTGGTTTGCAGCAGCCATATTAGGGCAGAAACCATGTAGGGCTGGGAGAGAGATCCGACAAATCAGCTTTTCCTTTATCTCTCTTTTGCTGGTTGGCTGCAGCTATTTCAGGAAGAAACCATGGAGGGAGGCAGGAGAGAGATTGGACAAATCATGGATTAGAAATGTTCCCGTAGGAATCATAGAAATAGTTGACTCTTTGTGTGAATGCTCGACTAATGAACAATTTCCAAGGAACGCGTTGTGTTAGAGTAGTGGGACCACGTGCAGAGTCCAAGTACTATTCTCCCTCTGGTCCCAGAGAGCCATTTGGATAAGCAAGTTCATTAGGTAAACATTTTGCAGCTTTAGCTGCACAAGTACCTTTTGCACTTGCTACAGTTCTCTGAAAAAAGCAGACACTCTGCAAATGCAAACCACCACATAATATTTTATATACATTGAACATATATCCTTTACATAAGTTTGCACTGAAATCAAGGAGACAAACTAATAACGAGTTTCTATTGAAATCAATAGCATGTAATGTCACCAGCTTCATTTCTATCCAATTGTTTATGATTAATTTTGTTTATATACTATATTTATTAATAATATATATCTAATATAAATTCATATGTTTATATATGTTTATATACTATATAATTTTTTATATACTAATTTACTAATACTATAGTGTACTGATAATTTTGGAATAATGGATCTCTAATAGCTACACTTTTTCTTTCTAGTTAACGGTCAACTGACAATTGGATTAGAAGGTAAGAGGTCTAATCTGCATGCTTCTGTTTGCTCTTGTTCCTGATGTCTCTTTTATAAAGGAAACTTTCAAAGTATTGATTTCTGGTGCCTTCACTGGGCTTTTTTGATTGTGCTGAATTAAAGAAAGATGGCAAACTGATTATATTTCAGGGTGGCAAGCTTGAAGCTTTTACATACAAACTCAAAATGTTTGCAAGAGCTGCTTTAGAAACACAATTTCCCCCCTACCTGGAGAGGTAGCATGTGTGAAGGGTTTTCACATTTCATCCTATACAGATTTAATATGAAGCGGCCACAATGATGGGATGGATTGGTGCCATTTCCATAAACAGGTCTTCTTGCATAGAGCTGGAATGGCAAGGTTGGCCTTTTGCTTGTATGGCCTCTCTTGCACATAGACACATTCACAAAGAATGATCTGGATTGTTGCATATGCTGAGTCAAATGTCACTCAACAGTGACAAAAATCATACTATAAAATAAGGGGCCTGATCCTGTTGCTTTTAATGCCTAAATAGGGCAAAACAGTGACTTGAATCCCAGGCAGGGGTGCCGACTTGCCCTCAACATTGGGGGTGTGGTCATGTGATACCGCCTGGTGTGCGCTGGGCGGGGGCTATCTTTGCTTCACTCGTCCCAGCTGCAGTTCCGCTCCTGGGCTCCCAGGCTGCGGCTGGGAGGAGCAAGTGCAGAGATTGCCCTCTGCACTTGTCCCAGTCACCTCCTGGCTCCTAGGCTGCTGGCCGGAGGCTGGGGCATGCAGAGGGCACCTGGCAGTGGCAGGAAGTAATAGCCCCCTCAATATTGGAGGGGATGCTGCCCCCTGCCCAAAAATATTGGGGGAGCTGACTTATTCAGACTTATTTATAGTGGGGTTTTTTCCTGTGTGTAGATCCACCCCCAATATAAGATAAGAAATCCTACCCTACTATAGTCTCCAGCTGCTATTTGGATTCTTAGATCACGGACTGCAGTTTCTTGAAGATGGACTTCTGGCAAGCGATGGGCTGCACCTCACAACGGTTGGGAGGAATGTTTTTGCCAAAAAACTCAGAAACCTCATCAGGAGGGCTTTAAACTGACTAATGTGGGGGAGGGAGACAGTGCTCCTGAAGGTAGGAGTCTATCAATTGATGAAGATGATCATCCAAATGTCATAGACCAAATGGAGCAAACAGCAAGCAGACCTAGTGGTGGGAGGAAAGAATCCTTAAATAAGAGACACGGGGGAATGACTAATGGACTTCAATGTCTGTACACTAATGCACAAAGCATGGGAAATAAACAAGATGAGCTTGAGCTCTTGGTACAGCAAACTAAATATGACATAATAGGCATCACTGAAACCTGGTGGGATAAGTCCCACGATTGGAATGTAAAAATGGAGGGATACAATCTATTTCAGAGAAACAGACCAGACAAGAAAGGAGGAGGAGTGGCGTTATATGTCAGGGATGTGTATACCTGTGAAGAGATCCAAGATTTAGAACCTCAAAGCCAAAGTGAGAGCATTTGGGTCAAAATTAAGGGAGAGAAGAATAACAGTGACCTCATTGTGGGAGTTTACTATAGATCCCCAAGCCAAACGGAGGACATAGATGATGCCTTCCTGGAACAGATGGCCAAGCATGCAAAAGGAAGGGAGATAGTAGTAATGGGGGACTTCAATTACCCGGATATTTGTTGGATGTCAAACTCAGCCAAGAGCATAAGGTCAAACAGATTCCTCACTGGCCTTGCAGACAACTTCATTGTCCAGAAAGTGGGAGAAGCAACAAGAGGAACAGCCATTTTAGATCTGGTCCTAACCAATGTTGATGACCTGGTTAATGGGGTAGAAGTGGAAGGATCATTAGGCGCAAGTGATCATGCTCTTCTGAAGTTTACTATACAGCGGAAAGGAGCAGCCAAGCATACTAGGACTCAATTTCTTGACTTTAAGAAAGCCGACTTCATAAAACTTAGGGAAGTGCTGGGTGAGATCCCATGGACAGTAATACTATAAGGAAAGGGAGTTCATGATGGCTGGGAGTTTGTTAAGAGGGAGATAGTAAAAGCACAACTTCAGGCAATACCAATGAGACGGAAACATGGAAGGTGCCTAAAGAAGCCAGGGTGGCTATCTAAAGAACTTTTAACTGAGTTAAGATTAAAAAAGGATGTGTACAAAAAATGGAAAAGGGGGGAAACCACCAAAGAGGAATTCAAACAAATAGCCAGCACGTGTAGACACAAAGTCAGAAAAGCTAAAGCACAGAATGAACTCAGGCTTGCTAGAGAGGTTAAAAGCAACAAAAAAGGCTTTTATGGGTATGTTCGTAGCAAAAGGAAGAACAAAGAAACAGTGGGGTCACTCAGAGGAGAAGATGGTGAAATGCAAACAGGGGACACAGAAAGGGCTGAACTCCTCAATGCCTTCTTTGCCTCAGTCTTCTCCGATAAAGAAAACAATGCCCGACCTGAAGAATTTGGAGCAAATGATTCAGCAGAGAAAACACAGCCCAGAATAACTAAGGAGATAGTACAAGAATACTTGGCTAGTTTAGATGTATTCAAGTCTCCAGGGCCAGATGAACTGCATCCAAGAGTATTAAAAGAACTGGCAGATGTGATCTCAGAACCACTGGCAATCATCTTTGAGAATTCCTGGAGAACAGGCGAAGTCCCGGCAGACTGGAGGAGGGCAAATGTTGTCCCTATTTTCAAAAAGGGGAAAAGAGAGGACCCAAATAATTACCGCCCAGTCAGTCTGACATCAATACCAGGGAAGATTCTGGAGCAGATCATTAAGCAAACAATCTGTGAGCACCTAGAAAGGAATGCTGTGATCACCAATAGTCAGCATGGATTTCTGAAAAATAAGTCATGTCAGACTAACCTGATCTCATTTTTTGACAGAATTACAAGCCTGGTAGATGAAGGGAATGCAGTGGATGTAGTCTACCTTGATTTCAGCAAGGCATTTGACAAGGTGCCCCATGATATTCTTGTAAAGAAGCTGGTAAAATGCGGTCTTGACTATGCTACCACTCAGTGGATTTGTAACTGGCTGACTGACCGGACCCAAAGGGTGCTCATCAATGGTTCCTCTTCATCCTGGAGAAGAGTGACTAGTGGGGTGCCACAGGGTTCTGTCTTGGGCCCAGTCTTATTCAACATCTTTATCAACGACTTGGATGATGGACTCAAGGGCATCCTGATAAAATTTGCAGATGACACCAAACTGGGAGGGGTGGCTAACACCCCAGAGGACAGGATCACACTTCAAAATGACCTTGACAGATTAGAGAACTGGGCCAAAACAAACAAGATGAATTTTAACAGGGAGAAATGTAAAGTATTGCACTTGGGCAAAAAAAATGAGAGGCACAAATACAAGATGGGTGACACCTGGCTTGAGAGCAGTACATGTGAAAAGGATCTAGGAGTGTTGGTTGACCACAAACTTGACATGAGCCAACAGTGTGACGCGGCAGCTAAAAAAGCCAATGCAATTCTGGGCTGCATCAATAGGAGTATAGCATCTAGATCAAGGGAAGTTATAGTGCCACTGTATTCTGCTCTGGTCAGACCTCACCTGGAGTACTGTGTCCAGTTCTGGGCACCACAGTTCAAGAAGGACACTGACAAACTGGAACGTGTCCAGAGGAGGGCAACCAAAATGGTCAAAGGCCTGGAAACGATGCCTTATGAGGAACGGCTAAGGGAGCTGGGCATGTTTAGCCTGGAGAAGAGGAGGTTAAGGGGTGATATGATAGCCATGTTCAAATATATAAAAGGATGTCACATAGAGGAGGGAGAAAGGTTGTTTTCTGCTGCTCCAGAGAAGCGGACACGGAGCAATGGATCCAAACTACAAGAAAGAAGATTCCACCTAAACATTAGGAAGAACTTCCTGACAGTAAGAGCTGTTCGACAGTGGAATTTGCTGCCAAGGAGTGTGGTGGAGTCTCCTTCTTTAGAGGTCTTTAAGCAGAGGCTTGACAGCCATATGTCAGGAGTGCTCTGATGGTGTTTCCTGCTTGGCAGGGGGTTGGACTCGATGACCCTTGTGGTCTCTTCCAACTCTATGATTCTATGATTCTATGATTATTAAGGCAAAAATAGACATCATTATGCATTACTTACAGATTTTGTTCAGAAACAGAGTTGTAAACCAGGAGCAGAGCAGAGCAGAGCACTCTACTGCCTGAGCCTTAAGGAACCAAAATAACCACACTAGAACAATGAAATAGTAACTATGCAGTTCATGGTACATGGTACATCCTGAATGTCTGTATGCACAAGATGGTTGCATGTTCACACTCTGCGGCTTTGAGCCCCCGAGAAGGGTGTGTGATGTTTGGAATAATATGTGTATGGATGTGTTTGCACAATGTGGTGCGAGGAGCGGACTTCACCTACTCACACATAGAACTGGTGAACATCAGGCTTGCAAGGAAATTAGAGATAACGAGAGGGTTTCAGCAGTCCCACAGTATACCAAATTGCATAGCGAGATCTCCAGGTTCTCCATGGATTGTCATTGGGAGGGGGAAGTGCCAAGAGAAGCGAAAGAGAAAGGAGCGAAAACAAAGGCGAGGGTGCAGAGCTGGTTTGTTGACTCGGCTTTGAAAACAACCCACTAGACCAGTACTGCCAAGTGTCTTCCTGACTAACATCAGATCTCTCGTCCATAAATTTGACAAACTAGAGTTGCAGATGGCAGTAAGTAAGCCTCTTTGTGAGAGCTGTTTTGCAATTATTATGGAAACCTATTATGGAAACTTTCAGCAATACCAGATGCGGCAGTGGAGCTGACAAACCAAGTAATTTATCGCTCTGATAGAAACAGTAATTTTGGTAAGACTAGGGGAGGAGGAATCTGAATTTATATACACAGTGGTTGGTGTATTAACGGCAGAGTAGCTTATACGTACTGCTCCCCAGATGTGGAATTGATGGTAGTTACATGTAGGCCCCCCTTCATGGATCACTGCCTTGCTGTGGCGAAGGGGCTTGAATAACTCAGAGAAGCTATGAACTATGTCGAGCAGGGCACCCAAGATGGACAGGTCATAGTGGAGAGTTTTGACCAAATGTGATCCACCTGGAGGAGGAACCAGCAAGCCACTCCAGTATCCCTGCCAAGAAAACTCAATGGACAAAGACAACAGACATATAAAAGTTATGACGCTGGAAGATGAGCCCCTCAGGTCGGAAGGCGTCCAACATGCTACTGGGGAAGAGCGGAGGACAAGTACAAGTAGATTCAGAGCTGATGAAGCAGCTGGGCCAAAGCCGAAAGGACGCTCAGTTGCGGATATGCCTGGAAGTGAAAGGAAAGTCCAATGCTGTAAAGAAAAATATTGCATAGGAACCTGGAATGTAAGAACCATGAACCTTGGTAAGTTGGATGTGGTCAAAAATGAGATGGCAAGAATAAATATTGACATCCTGGGCATCAGTGAACTAAAATGGACAGGAATGGGCGAATTCAGTTCGGATGACCATCATATCTACTACTGTGGGCAAGAATCCCATAAAAGAAATGGAGTGGCCCTCATAGTTAACAAAAGAGTGGCGAGAGCTGTACTGGGATGCAATCTCAAAAATGATAGAATGATCTCGATACGAATCCAAGGCAGACCTTTTAACATCACAGTAATCCAAGTTTATGCACCAACTACTGGAGCTGATGGAGGGCACAAGGAGAAGGGGAAGACAGAGGACGAGATGGTTAGACAGTTTTCTCGAAGCTACAAACATGAGTCTGACCAAACTGCGGGTGGCAGTGGAAGACAGGAGTGCCTGGCGTGCTCTGGTCCATGGGGTCACGAAGAGTCGAACACGACTGAACGACTAAACAACAACAAACATGAAGACTTACAACACCTTATAGAAGTGACACCAAAGAAGGATGTTCTTTTCATCATAGGGGATTGGAATGCTAAAGTAGGGAATCAAGAGATAAAAGGAACAACTGGCAAGCCTTTGGCAAAGGCTAATAGAGTTCTGTCAAGAGAACAAGCAAACATCACAAACAATCTTTTCCAAGAGATGACTCTACACATGGACATCACCAGATGGGCAGCATCGAAATCAGATTGATTATATTCTCTACAGCCAAAGATGGTGAAGCTCAATACAGTCAGCAAAAACAAGACCTGGAGGTGACTGTGGCTCAGATCATCAGGTTCTTATAGCTTAAACTGAAGCTTAAACTGAAGAAAGTAGGAAAAACCACTGGGCCGGTAAGATACAATCTAAATCAAATCCCTTATGAATACACAGTGGAAGTGAGGAACAGGTTTAAGGATTTAGATTTGGTGCCTGAATAACTATGGATGGAGGCTTGTAACATTATACAGGAGGCAGCAACGAAAACCATCCCAATGAAAAGGAAATGCAAGAAAGCAAAGTGGCTGTCCAACGAGGTCTTACAAATAGCGGGGGAGAGAAGGCAAGCAAAATGCTAGGGAGATAGTGAAAGATATAGGAAATTGAATGCAGATTTCCAGAAAATAGCAAGGAGAGACAAGAAGGCCTTCTTAAACGAGCAATGCAAAGAATTAGAGGAAAACAACAGAATGGGAAGAACCAGAGACCTGTTCAAGAAAATTGGAGATATGAAAGGAACATTTTGTACAAAGATTACCATAATAAAGGACAAAAGTGGTAAGGACCTAACAGAAGCAGAAGACATCAAGAAGAGGTGGCAAGAATACACAGAGGAATTATACCAGAAAGATATGGATGGCTCGTATACCCCAGGTAGTGGGGTTGCTGACCTTGAGCCAGATATCCTGGAGAGTGAAGTCAAATGGGCCTTAGAAAGCACTGCAAATAACAAGGCCAGTGGAAGTGATGGTATTCCAGCTGAACTATTTAAAATTTTAAAAAATGATGCTGTTAAGGTGCTACACTCAATATGCCAGCAAGTTTGGAAAACTCAGCAGTGGCCAGAGGATTGGAGAAGATCAGTCTACATCCCAAACCCAAAGAAGGGCAGTGCCAAAGAATGCTCCAACTACCGCACAACTGCACTCATTTCACACCCTAGCAAGGTTATGCTTAAAATTCTACAAGGAAGGCTCAAGCAGTATGTGGACCGAGAACTCCCAGAAGTGCAAGCTGGATTTAGAAGAGGCAGAGGAACCAGAGACCAAATTGCAAACATACGCTGTATTATGGAGAAAGCTAGAGAGTTCCAGAAAGACATCTACTTCTGCTTCATTGACTATGCAAAAGCCTTTGACTGTGTTGACCACAGCAAACTATGGCAAGTTCTTAAAGAAATGGGAGTGCCTGATCACCTCATCTGTCTCCTGAGAAATCTCTATGTGGGACAAGAAGCTACAGTTAGAACTGGATATGGAACAACTGATTGGTTCAAAATTGGGAAAGGAGTACGACAAGGCTGTATATTGTCTCCCTGCTTATTTAACTTATATGCAGAATTCATCATGCGAAAGCCTGGGCTGGATGAATCCCTAGCCGGAATTAAGATTGCCAGAAGAAATATCAACAACCTCAGATATGCAGATGACACAACCTTGATGGCAGAAATTGAGGAGGAATTAAAGAACCTTTCAATGAGGGTGAAAGAGGAGAGCGCAAAATATGGTTTGAAGCTCAACATCAAAAAAACGAAGATCATGGCCACTGGTCCCATCACCTCCTGGTAAATAGAAGGGGAAGAAATGGAGGCAGTGAGAGGTTTTACTTTCTTGAGCTCCATGATCTGCAGATGGTGACAGCAGCCACAAAATTAAAAGACCCCTGCTTTTGGGGAGAAAAGCAATGACAAACCTAGACAGCATCTTAAAAAGCAGAGACATCACCTTGTCAACAAAGGTCCGTACAGTTAAAGCTATGGTTTTCCCAGTAGTGATGTATGGAAGTGAGAGCTGGACCATAAAGAAGGCTGATTGCCAAAGAATTGATGCTTTTGAATTATGGTGCTGGAGGAAACTCTTGAGAGTCCCATGGACTGCAAGAAGATCAAACCTATCCATTCTTAAGGAAATCAGCCCTGAGTGTTCACTGGAAGGACAGATCCTGAAGCTGAGACTCCAATACTTTGGCCACCTCATGAGAAGAGAAGACTCCCTGGAAAATACCCTGTTGTTGGGAAAGATGGAGGGCACAAGGAGAAGGGGACGACGGAGGATGAGATGGTTGGACAGTGTTGTCGAAACTACCAGCATGAGTTTGACTAAACTGCGGGAGGCAGTGGAAGACAGAAGTGCCTGGCGTGCTCTGGTCCAGGGGGCCACGAAGAGTCGGACACAACTAAACGACTAAACAACAACAACAACAACAACATGTAGGCCATTAAATCTGCCTAGAGAAGTAACTGTGATAATTATCATAGCCGCTTACATTCCACCTGCTGCTAATGTCAGAGCAGCATTTTCTAAACTACAGTGGTGCCTCGCAAGACGAAAAGAATCCGTTCCGTGAGTCTCTTCGTCTAGCGGTTTTTTCGTCTTGCGAAGCAAGCCCATTAGCGGATTAGCGGATTAACGCTATTAGCGGCTATTAGCGGCTATTAGCGGCTATTAAAGGCTTAAAGGATTAGCGGATTAGCTGCTAAAAGGCTATTAGCAGCTTAGTGCCTTAGATAAAGGGGGTGAGGAGCGGAAAAAAAACCCCCAGGAATCGCAATACATTTTCGTCTTGCGAAGCAAGCCCATAGCAAATTCGTTTTGCGAAGCACCTCCAAAACGGAAAACCCTTTCGTCTAGCGGGTTTTCCGTCTTGCGAGGCATTCGTCTTGCGGGGCACCACTGTATATGATGTTATACCTTTCTTGTTGTTGTCATACCTAAGACGTCATACCTAGGCAGCAGCAAATCCATCCAGAGGGCGTCCTTGTTGAGGCAGGGGATTTCAATCAGGCCTGTCTGAAGACAGTTTTTCCTAAGTTTGACAGTATGTGAATTTTGCCACTAGAGGGAAGAATATTTTGGACTGTGTGTATTCCAATCTGAAGCAGGCATACAGGGCAATTTCCCTCCCCCACGTAGGTTCATCTGACCATTCTTCACATTTTTATGTCCAAAGTATATCCCTCTTAGCAGAAGAATTCAGCCAGTTATAAAAAACAGTTGGAATCTGGCCAGAGGGTGCTTTCAGTCAGCTCCAGGATTGTTTTGAAAGTACTGATTGGAGCGTGTTTGAACATCAAAATCTGCACAGATACACAGACGCTGTACTTTCTTACGTTAAAGTGTGCACTGATAATGTAACAATGGAGAGGTGCATTAGAGTCTATGGGAACTGCAAACCTGAAGTAAGGTTAGGATACTGAAAGCTCGGGATACTTCAAGGCAGGGAACAGAGATATATACAGAGGGGCAAGAACAAAGCTCAGGAAAGGCCTTAAGGCAGCAAAACAACAATATAAGCTTAAGCTGGAGAATTGCCTAGCCGTTAACAACACGAAACAAGTGTGGCAGGGACTGCAGCATCTAACCAACTATAAGGGCAATACGAGGAACACGGTTAAGGCCGATGATTTGTTGGCAGAGGAGCTGAACATATTCTTCGCCCACTATGAGGTAAAAAGCTCCTGCCGCCAGCCTACAAACTCTTAGCCACTTATTCTATATGACCATCAAGTGAAAGCTGCATTGAGGGCGGTGAATCCCAGTAAAGCTGCTGGTCCAGATGGGGTGCTGGGGATAGTGGTAAAAAATTGTGCCAATCAGCTAGCAGGGGTCCTGACAAGGATTTTTAACATCTCTCTGCAAACGGCTTGTGTTCCATCATGTTTGAAAGCAGCCACCATTGTCCCAGTCCCAAAGAAAACAGCAACTAACTGCCTAAATGACTACAGACCTATTGCATTAACATCTGTAGTGATGAAATGCTTTGAGAGATTGGGCCTTCCAGTGGCATAGCGTGGGGGGTGCAGGGGGGGCCAGCCGCACCAGGCGCAACATCTGGGGGGGCGCGCGCTCACACTCACAGCTGTCTGCCCCTACCTGGCTCACTCACTCTGTCTCACTGCAATGCTGGCTGTGCGAATCCGATCCGAGCCGCCAGGTCGCCGCCCACTGTGGAGGGGAGGGTGCCAGGCGTGCGGTGCGGTGCGGTGCGGAGAGAGAGCGAGGGACTATCTGGGGGAGGGACAGTGCAGTGGGGGGGGGGCGCGCAAATTACTTGCCTTGCCCCGGGTGCTGACAACCCACGCTACGCCACTGGGTCCTTCAACACCTTAGGACATGCTTTCCACTGGATTTTGATAGACATCAGTTCGCCTATAGGAGAAATAGGTCAACAGATGAAGCCTTTCACCTTGCAGCGAGTCATCTGGAGAGACTGGGGAATTATGTTAGAATTTCATGTTAGAATGTTGTTTATTGATTAAAGCTTGGCTTTTAATACCATCCTTCCAGACATTCTTATCAAAAAGCTGATGGAACTAGACCTTTCTTCTACCATCTGTGACTGGATTAAAGGCTTATTGAGGGATCGGACACAAACAGTGAGGATTGGGCCTGTTGCATCTACCTCCCTGAAGCTCAGCACTGGCACCCCACAGGGATGTGTGCCAAGTCCCTACCTCTACTTGTTGTATACATATGACTGTATTTCATCTGATCCACCCACTGTAATTATTAAGTTTGCAGATGATACTACCGTAATGGGTCTAATTACAGGTGGAGATGAATCAGCGTACGGGGGGAGGTTCAAAAAGTATCTACATCCGGGTCAGCAACCTTTTTCAGCCGTGGTCTGGTCCACCGTCCCTCAGACCATGTGGTGGGCCGGACTATATTTTGAAAAAAACAAAAACAATTTCCTATGCCCCACAAATAATCCAGAGATGCATTTTAAATAAAGCACACATTCTACTCATGTAAAAACACCAGGCAGGCCCCACAAGCAACCCAGGGATGCATTTAAAATAAAAGGACACATTCTACTCATGTAAAAACACGCTGATTCCCCAATGGTCCGTGGGCCGGATTGAGAAGGTGATTGGGCCGCATCCAGCCCTCGGACCTTAGGTTGCCTGATCTACCCTGTTAACTCAGCCAAGAGCATAAGGTCAAACAGATTCCTCACTGGCCTTGCAGACAACTTCATTGTCCAGAAAGTGGGAGAAGCAACAAGAGGAACAGCCATTTTAGATCTGGTCCTAACCAATGTCGATGACCTGGTTAATGGGGTAGAAGTGGAAGGATCATTAGGCGCAAGTGATCATGCTCTTCTGAAGTTTACTATACAACGGAAAGGAGCAGCCAAGCATACTAGGACTCAATTTCTTGACTTTAAGAAAGCCGACTTCATAAAACTTAGGGAAGTGCTGGGTGAGATCCCATGGACAGTAAAACTAAAAGGAAAGGGAGTTCATGATGGCTGGGAGTTTGTTAAGAGGGAGATAGTAAAAGCACAACTTCAGGCAATACCAATGAGACGGAAACATGGAAGGTGCCTAAAGAAGCCAGGGTGGCTATCTAAAGAACTTTTAACTGAGTTAAGATTAAAAAAGGATGTGTACAAAAAATGGAAAAGGGGGGAAACCACCAAAGAGGAATTCAAACAAATAGCCAACACGTGTAGACACAAAGTCAGAAAAGCTAAAGCACAGAATGAACTCAGGCTTGCTAGAGAGGTTAAAAGCAACAAAAAAGGCTTCTATGGGTATGTTCGTAGCAAAAGGAAGAACAAAGAAACAGTGGGGTCACTCAGAGGAGAAGATGGTGAAATGCAAACAGGGGACACAGAAAGGGCTGAACTCCTCAATGCCTTCTTTGCCTCAGTCTTCTCCGATAAAGAAAACAATGCCCGACCTGAAGAATTTGGAGGAAATGATTCAGCAGAGGAAACACAGCCCAGAATAACTAAGGAGATAGTACAAGAATACTTGGCTAGTTTAGATGTATTCAAGTCTCCAGGGCCAGATGAACTGCATCCAAGAGTATTAAAAGAACTGGCAGATGTGATCTCAGAACCACTGGCAGTCATCTTTGAGAATTCCTGGAGAACAGGCGAAGTCCCGGCAGACTGGAGGAGGGCAAATGTTGTCCCTATTTTCAAAAAGGGGAAAAGAGAGGACCCAAATAATTACCGCCCAGTCAGTCTAACATCAATACCAGGGAAGATTCTGGAGCAGATCATTAAGCAAACAATCTGTGAGCACCTAGAAAGGAATGCTGTGATCACCAATAGTCAGCATGGATTTCTGAAAAATAAGTCATGTCAGACTAACCTGATCTCATTTTTTGACAGAATTACAAGCCTGGTAGATGAAGGGAACGCAGTGGATGTAGTCTACCTTGATTTCAGCAAGGCATTTGACAAGGTGCCCCATGATATTCTTGTAAAGAAGCTGGTAAAATGCGGTCTTGACTATGCTACCACTCAGTGGATTTGTAACTGGCTGACTGACCGGACCCAAAGGGTGCTCATCAATGGTTCCTCTTCATCCTGGAGAAGAGTGACTAGTGGGGTGCCACAGGGTTCTGTCTTGGGCCCGGTCTTATTCAACATCTTTATCAACGACTTGGATGATGGACTCAAGGGCATCCTGATCAAATTTGCAGATGACACCAAACTGGGAGGGGTGGCTAACACCCCAGAAGACAGGATCACACTTCAAAACGACCTTGACAGATTAGAGAACTGGGCCAAAACAAACAAGATGAATTTTAACAGGGAGAAATGTAAAGTATTGCACTTGGGCAAAAAAAATGAGAGGCACAAATACAAGATGGGTGACACCTGGCTTGAGAGCAGTACATGTGAAAAGGATCTAGGAGTCTTGGTTGACCACAAACTTAACATGAACCAACAGTGTGACGCGGCAGCTAAAAAAGCCAATGCAATTCTGGGCTGCATCAATAGGAGTATAGCATCTAGATCAAGGGAAGTTATAGTGCCACTGTATTCTGCTCTGGTCAGACCTCACCTGGAGTACTGTGTCCAGTTCTGGGCACCACAGTTCAAGAAGGACACTGACAAACTAGAACGTGTACAGAGGAGGGCAACCAAAATGGTCAAAGGCCTGGAAACAATGCCTTATGAGGATCGGCTAAGGGAGCTGGGCATGTTTAGCCTGGAGAAGAGGAGGTTAAGGGGTGATATGATAGCCATGTTCAAATATATAAAAGGATGTCACATAGAGGAGGGAGAAAGGTTGTTTTCTGCTGCTCCAGAGAAGCGGACACGGAGCAATGGATACAAACTACAAGAAAGAAGATTCCACCTAAACATTAGGAAGAACTTCCTGACAGTAAGAGCTGTTCGACAGTGGAATTTGCTGCCAAGGAGTGTGGTGGAGTCTCCTTCTTTGGAGGTCTTTAAGCAGAGGCTTGACAACCATATGTCAGGAGTGCTCTGATGGTGTTTCCTGCTTGGCAGGGGGTTGGACTCGATGACCCTTGTGGTCTCTTCCAACTCTATGATTCTATGATTCTAAGTTGTGGGTGAACATATCAGACGACACAGTGATTCTTCAAACAGCTCTTGTTTATTCAGAGGCCAGAACAGAACTGAGCTGAAGGGTTCAGTCAGCCTGCTTATATAGAGCTCCAGTACACATAATTGTAAGAACTTTCTAAAACTATCCAATCACTGAACGTCACTTTCGATCCTTCATTTGCATAACTATCTACAGTATCCCCCTGCTGGCCCAAGGTGAGAACTTCAGTACATAACACTTGGGTCTCCAGCTGTTTGGGGGCTACAACTCCCATCCTCCCTGCCCCTCAGGTACCCATTTACCCAGAGACACACAGAGATAGGCTGAAAAGGATTACAGATAAGGACATGGAAGGATAATGTCCAACTCCTCATGCCCTGTCTCTAGGCAGAACCTAATGTCTATATTTATAATCTATTTCTGCTTGCGCGTCACCTGTCACATGTTACTACCCCACCACAGTGCCCCTGAACTGTCAGTTTCTCTTTCCCCCCCACCGCCATGAATGGGCTGTTAATTGTCAGGCGGCAGAGGAACCAATCCCCACGGCAGGTTGCCAGGAACAGATAAGACAAGGAAAAGTCCTTACCATTTGCTCTCCTATTTTTAAGGCTTGCTGGGTTCTGGGAGATGGTGGGTCTGGGATGCTTTCTAGTGATAACTGTCAGCCAGCTGCTCCGGCTCTGCCTGCTCCTCCTCTCCCATTATTTCCCAGCTTTTCACCTCATCTGCTTCTGAGCTGTGGCCTCCCTCAAACCCCTGTTGTAATTCTCAACTGTCATCTTCTTCTCTGGAAGGGTCAGGCTGGGGAAGCCATCTCCACCATTCCTCCACTGCCCAGTCCCTGACATCCACTGATGTGGATAAACTGTCCAAGTCACTCCTTCTGAGCCTCCTTACACAAGCATCAAAATGTCAGACTACTTAATAAAAAGTTTCAGCAAGAAAATATTAACATCAGTTCAGTTTGCGTCACGTAGGCGAGTCGGTTTGGCTAATCGTGATTCCAGACGGGCAGTGGCAGTTGGTGAGAGCGAAACAGCTTTCCTTGGCGGACTGGAGTGAAGACTTGGACTTGCGAGTCGGTGAAGGGGGGGTGCTGGACGGAGCCGATCGGCAGACCTTAGCGATGTGGCCCCTTCTGGAACACTTCCGACAGATGGCGTCTCTGAATCGACACTTTGCACGGGAATGGTTGCCTCTGCAACTGGCACATTCCAATTGGCCCTTGGACTTCTGTTGGAGCTTCCTGCGCTCCCGCTTTGTTTGGTGCACATCATCGTCTTCACTAGAGGATGCCTCATCACTGCTGGCCTCTTTGTAATGCACTGGAACTGGCTTCCTAGCAAGACGCGGGCTGCTGGCCTTGCGGATCTCCGCAGCTTCCGAGGCCACGGCCTCCTAAATGGCTTTCTGCAGCGTGAGGTCTGGCTTGGTGAGGAGACACTGTTGCAGACGGATGTCCTGGACCCCGCAGACGATTCGATCCATCAGGGCATCGTCTAAGTCTCGGAACTCACAGTTCATTGCAGCCTGTCGGAGGACGGCAGTGTAGTTGTTAATTGGCTCCCCCTCTGCCAGGTTCCGGTGGTAGAACGCATGGCGGGCAGCAATCTTGGACGGCTTTGGCGCGTAGTGATTGCGGAGCTTCTCTTGAATTGTGTCCCACGGTGCTGCCTGGACTGCTTCAGGAATAGGCCCCGCTTCTGCTCCTGTGATACTTCTGTCAGCTCATTGGCTTGGAGGTAGTAGTTGAACCGAGCGAGGTAGGTGTCCCATGATTCAGAGGCTGGCGCAATCAGCAGTAGAGGCACAAGTGAAGCCATGATTCCGATGCCGGCGTGGAGGGCGATGGATGGAACACCGTGCTCTAGCCAGAACAGTCAGCTCTGAATTGGTTCTGTTCAGTGATTTCGCTCAGTGATTTCGCTCAGTTCAGAGGGTGGCCGCATCTGGCTGTGCTCTGATGTCCATGATCCAATCCTCGTCGCCAGTGTTAAGTTGTGGGTGAACATATCAGAGGACACAGCGATTCTTCAAACAGCTCTTGTTTATTCAGAGGCCAGAACAGAACTGAGCTGAAGGGTTCAGTCAGCCTGCTTATATAGAGCTCCAGTACACATAATTGTAACAACTTTCTAAAACTATCCAATCACTGAACATCACTTTCGACCCCTTATTTGCATAACTATCTACAGTATCCCCCTGCTGGCCCAGGGTGAGAACTTCAGTACATAACATACCCCATGGTGCTTAGAGAATAACTTGCACCTAAATATTACCAAGACAAAGGAGGTGGTGTTGGACTTTTGGAGGAAGAGAGCGGAACTAGCCCTGTTGTATATCGGGGGGGGGGGGGGAGGGTTGTGTGGAGAGAGTCTCTTCCTTTAAATTCCTGGGAGTTTACCTTAGTGAAGACCTCACTTGGAAAAACAATATAACACAGGCGGTTAGGAAGGCCCAAAAAAGACTCCATTTCTCAGGGTCCTGCAAAAGGACAATGTTAAACAAAAGGACAATGTTAAACAACAAATACCAGTCTACAATAAAAAGTGTCCTCTCATATTGCATCACAGTGTGGTGATACAGCCACGTACAGAAAGTCTTTACAGAGGGTGGTGAACACAGCACATGATATCATGGGCTGTCACCTGAGCCTGACAGATGACTTTGCAAGCGATCGTTGCCTTAGGAGAGTGGCCAGCACCTCTTTAATCTTCCAGCCTCTGGCAGGAGATATAGAAGTATAATCAGTCGTACCAACAGGCTAAAAAACAGTTTCTATCCATGGGCTGATAGGCTGCTAAACAGAAAATAATATAGTGCAACTGACTTTTGGGGTTGGTGTTTTGTGCGACAAGCACACAGAGTGCAATAAGATTGAGTGTTTTTTGGGGGGAGGCTCGGTTAATTTCATTGTACACAGGTTGTACATTGACAATAAAGGTATTATTATTATATGTAATAGAAGCATCTTCACCTCCATCGTCCAAAACCAGACACTGAGGTCCACCTCTGAGGGCCTTCTGCTGGTTCCCTCATTGCCAAATGTGAGGTTGTGAGGTTACAAGGAAGCAGGCAGAAGGCCTTTTGGTAGTGTCGCCTGCTCTGTGGAATGCTGTCCCAGCTGATGTCAAACAGATAAACAGCTATGTGATTATTATTATTATTATTATTAGACATTCAGGGAAGTTTTTAGTATGTGATGTTGTATTGTGCTTTTACTATTTTTTGGTGGGACATGGTTGGGGCAACCCAGTCAGATGGGCGGTGTCAGATGGCAATGGTGGCTGCTCGTGAGTCAGGACTCCGACCTGTCTTTTTCAGATTTTATTTTGGAGCAAAACTATTTATAGTGCAGAGCCACAAGTTCATATCTGCCTCAATCGCTAGCAGAATCCGGGAGTGGTTGTTTCCGGGACCTCCCCCAGCATAAGAGCTTCATCACCCCCAGCCTTTTCCTTCCTTCTTTGCATTTTACACCTCTGTGCAGGGTGGGTGACGGAAGGGGCGTGCTTCCCTCCTGGCCGGCTTGGCCAGGAGCGGTGCTGAGGCTCCCAGCAGCATCCTTCGGTCCTTTCCCCTTTTCCCCTCTGGAGGTGGGGCTTTCCTCACCACAGGAAGAGGAACTGCTTTGCAAGATTTTCAGAGGTTCCAGAGGTTCAGAACTGCCCCTCTGCTTCCCTACCCTGTTCTGATGGCAAGCCCCTGACAGGCCGCATAGAAATAACAACAACAACATGCTTGACAATGAGTTATCAGGAACATGCATGTACTGTACTATCAATAAAGCTAATGAATATTTGCATATAAATTTACACTTCTAAATATTCAACAAGATAAAAAAAATCCAGACCTAGTTAATTTCTACCTTTCATTCTTAGAGAGTGCATATTTTTGAAATATCTGTGATAGATAGATGAAGCTAGATAATCTCTGTTGCAGGTAATAAAAGTATCATTTTCTACATGACTGTACTATTCTTTAGTAGCTGACAACTGCTTTTTAAGTGCTGCACAGATACAATAAACAGTGGTTCCTGGGATTTAAAAGCATGGATATGCAAACATAGATTTTTAATATAATACATCTGTTAAAATCTAGTCAGATTATTTCTTGGCCTGCAGTACAGCCCAAAGCCAAGTATAATTGATGCATTGCTCCCTTTCTGCTTTTTTTTTTTTTAATGAAGGATTTAAGGCATGCAGAAATACTTTGGATGGAACAAGTGGTCCAATTTATGTATTACTGAGGAATGTTTTTCCACTGCTGAGAATACAGCAATGTGAAAGGATTGCATTGGTGTTTCCCTGCCTGCCCCTCACCCACTTCATGCAGCACTTTCATGGAGTGGCAAGTCTTACTACCACCACCAATGGCTGGTTATGGCATGTAAATGACATTTGCTACAGAGATTCTGTTTCCTCCACAAGACCTGCATGTGCAGGAGCCCTTCCCTCTTTTCCATCTGAGATGAGACCATGAGAAGCCTGTCCCCTGCCTATGCTACATTTGACAGGCCAGGGCACCCTGAAGCAGCCACTGCAGGTTTGCTGTGAGCCGTGGGAAGCTGGCTTGGGCTGCTCCAGAGGCCTCCGCCCTACATGCTTGAACTCTTCCCTGTCTCCAAGGCAATGGAGTGGAGGGAGAGGAAAAATCCCTGAGCACCAAGCAGGACGCCCTTTCCCAGCTCCTGCCACATCCCCGTTGGGAGCCAGGCAATGTGAGAGCCCCCAGTTCTGCTGCCTCCCCCAGAATGCCCCAATCCTCTTCTGCCTGCTCAGTTTTTCACCGATGCCCAGCAGTCCTGGTGCCAGGCAAGTGCCCAGGCTCTCAGGCAGGCAGGCAGATGGGCAGCCCTCTCTCCTCCCTCCCTCTCTTATCTTTCTCCTCCTCCTCCTTGTCCACCACCACAGCTGCTGCTTCTGCTGCCTTCCCTTCTTCCTCCCCTTGCCAGAAATGCCAGGGAGAGTGAGTACCAGCACCTCCCCCCCCCCCGAAAAAAAGCACTGGTAGAAGGTGACTCCTTACTGAGGGGGACAGAGGCAGCAGTGTGCAGAGGTAGCAGGATGTCCTGGGTGCAACGATTCAAGAAGTGACAGAGAAGTTGCCAAGGCCCACTGGCCACAACTCCTCCCTTCTGATCCATGTGCATTCAAATGATACTGCCATCCCTTGGTGTGTAGCAAGGAACTATGAGACTCTGGGCTGGAAGCTCAAGGACCTTGGGGCACAGATTCTTTTCTTTAAATTTTTTTTTTATTACTTTCAATGTGAAATAACAACAAAAATTACAAACATTGAATCCAAAATAATACTATTCAAACAAGAAAGAAAAAGAGAACAGAAAAAAACAAGACAAAAGACAAAGCAGACATCTACAAATAAAACCATATCTTCATCCTAATTTAGTCATTACATACAAATACACATATTGACTTCCTTCCTTTGTTCTAAGTGTTGGCTATTTGCAGATTAGTTGCGCTGCAGAAAGCTAGCTAGGGAGACCACACATTACAAGGAACGCAAAATAACTTTAGCAAGGTTTTAATAACAAAAACAAAAACTCCTTTTACACTAAATACATCAACAAGCATGACCGACCCAACCACCAGGGTACTGAGAGAGCTAGGTGCTGACACAGCTTAATTAACACAACTTAACAGCACCTGCTATACTGCTTCACAGCTGTAAAACTGGGTCACGTTATTTGCTCTGGCCCTTAACGACATACACATCTTGTGGAACAATAATGAACCTTCAAATTTAAAGAGACCATTCAACACTAAGACCTCAAATTTTTTACTTTTTCTAAATTGTTGTGTCCAATATAGATTACTTCTGTCTTCTGTCTGTGTCTGAGCAGATGCGATTTCCGGCACCATGAAAGCAAGTCACCATGCTGTGCCGGTTTAGTGCAGCGCACGGGGACTCGCTGAGCAGGTGGCTCAGTTCGGGGGCGGCTTGTGGGCTGGTTAAATGACCCCTGTGGGCTGCTTGTGGCCCATGGACCTTAGGTTGCCTACCCCTGATTTGGATTCCCATATAAATGATTTATAAATGATCCACTCTAGACCCGTTCCAGTTTGCATACAGAAGAAATAGATCTACTGATGATGCTATTTCCATCGTTGTCCACACTGTACTGAGTCATTTAGAACGACAGGGAACCTGTGCAAGGCTGTTGTTTGTGGACTACAGTTCTGCCTTCAATACAATTTTGCCAGACAGGTTATTTCTTAAAATGATCAATTTGGGTATACATCAGAAGATCTGTCTGTGGGTAAGGAATTTCCTGACTGACAGGCCGCAGACAGTGAGAATGGGACCTTACTATTCTTCTACTCTAATTTTAGGCACAGGAGCTCCTCAGGGATGTGTGCTAAGTCCCTTTCTCTATTCCCTGTACACATCTGATTGTACCCCACTGTATAAGTCCAACACAATCATCAAATTCGCGGATGATACAACAGTGGTGGGGCTCATTAGTGAGAACGATGAGACTGCTTACAGGAAAGAAGTACAGGGGTTAATTCAATGGTGTAAAGAAAACAATCTTATGCTTAACACCAAAAAAACCAAAGAACTCATAGTTGATTTTAGGAGAAAGAAAAGTGTATTTTTACCATTGCACATAAATGGCGAGGAGGTGGAGAGGGTTGGTAGTTTTAAATACCTGGGCATTTATATCTCTGAGGACCTCTCATGGACTGCAAATATTAACATGGTTGTGAGGAAGGTGCAGGGGAGGTTGTATTTCCTGAGAATGCTCAGGGGACTGAATCTATCTCAGCACCTACTCCTGTCCTATTATCACAGTACCATCGAGAGTGTCTTAACCTATAGTATATTATCGTGGTATGGAAGCAGCTCTGAAACGGATAAAAAAGCTTTACTGAGAATAACAAAAATTGCCCAGAATGTTATAGGGCTCCAGCTACCAACCCTGGATGAGATCTTCACGTCTCGCACTTTGAAGAAGTCACACAATATCCTGAGAGATCCCACCCATCCTGCTCACAACTTCTTTGAACTGTTGCCTTCGGGCAGAAGATATAGGACAATGAAAACACGAACCACACGCCTTCTGAATAGTTTCTATCCAAGAGCTCTGATTGCACTAAATAATGATCTCAGGGCCAGTTGTAAGAAATAGCAAGTAGGGAGTAGGAAGGAATGAGATAGGGTTTAGGTCATGTTATGCTTTTAATAGGTCATGTCATATTCTGGATTATGTATGTTTTATAGATTATGTCTGAATGGGATGAGAGTGTTGGAGGTACGTGCAAATGTGTATGTGAAGCCGGTCTTTGGGTGGGTGTTTGATTTTCGTTGTTGTGTATACTGTGTATATACGGACAATGACAAATAAATTTCTATTCTATTCTATTTATGAGGGTGGTGTTTGTTTACGCTTCGTCAACAGAAAACCTGACAGTATCAATTCTTTGTTTGGATGAAGTGGATCCCAAGAAAGCAACATAAATAAAATACTTAGGAGAAGTTATCAAACATGACACCATTTGCAAGTTAAGAACTCATGTACTTCCTGAGACCTTCCTTTTTCCAGTAAAATTTTACTGCTGCACAGATGTCATGCAAGTCAATATTAACCCACACTGTAAAGTACAAAAAAGTAAGCAAATGATATGTGGGGTTTATATGATCCCACAGCCTTTCAAACATAAACCACACATTTATTTATATTTTTAGCATGCACAAGTTGCACAGTGCAGTAATTATGAGTTGTGAACAACATCGAAACTCACAGACCTTTCATCCACATTACTGGAGCAGCCTTTGTAAAATCACCATGTTTTACAACTGCTGAGTAGGACATGCAAAATGGTTACTTGAAGCATAGCATTGCTGTGATTTGGGATCAATTTGCCAACTGCAGAGCTGACGCTCTTGCCTTTTCTTTGTGCCAGTGGCTGCTTCCTTTGAAGTTCCATGCAAACAACTATGTGTCTAGATTCAACCCTGGGTTAGATCAGTTAGATGAGCTCTAGACCTAGACCTAACTAGGAAGTAATGTCTTTTGAGATGTTCATGCAATTGTGCACTTGTTCTGTTTCCAGCCAACATGGCAGTACCGCCATGGCCTCCACATACACTTCCAAATGCCACATTCAGTTTTATTTTAGCAAAGAATGTGTGAGCTGGCTTGTAGTCTGGCAGTCTTTCTAAATGTAAAACTGGGTCCACTGACTTAAATATGAATTGACCTTGTTATAAACCTCAAGACCCATGTAATCCAGCATCCTGTTCTTACAGTCATCAGCCAGACATGTATGGGAAGCCTGTCTAATAGTTCTGTCTAGTCTAATAGTGCAACTCTGCCAGCAACTCTGCTAGGTGTTTCCTGGTCTGTTGCTTAAGATCCTTTAACTGGAGATGCTGAGGACTTCTGTGCACACAAAATTTGCTCCATCTCTATGATTTGATTTCTGTCAAGGGAATAAATTATGCTACAAAAGCCTTTATTTTATCATGTCCAAATCAGCTCTGAGACATAAAGTAGGCAAAATGATCCTTTTCAAAATTGGTTTATCTTTTTCAAAAAAACAAAAACCACCGATCCTTTTAAAAATTGGTTTATGTTCTTTTGATATGTGTTTTCAAACTGTTTAGTTCAATCTCTCTCCAGCGAGAGATTGAGAAATCATTAATGCTTCCTTGTTGGTTTTAAAAGATCCTTTCTTTTTGTTCTAGGTGCACAACAAGGGGTTATCTGCAATGAATCCCTCATGTTACAAAACCTGCCTTTGTGTGGGAAATCTTTTCAAGAGATGATGCACAAAGTGGACTCTTCAAAATGGTGCAATCTAACGGAATTTATCCTGTAAGCTTCATCTCTCTCTCTCTCTCTCTCTCTCTCTCTCTCTCTCTCTCATGGGTGGGTGTGTAGAGACTATGGATAACTGTTTTCGTCTCTTTAAAGCATTGGTGGCCAACCAGTAGCATGGCTACCCCAACTGGAACAGGCAGCAAGAATATGTGGCACTTCTGGACAAAGACAGGAGGAGCCAAAGGCATGACCATGGCATAATGAGACTGACTCCTTTGTCTTGCTTTTCTGGTTTCCTCATCTGGAAGAATAAAGCAAAAGCACCCAAAGACTTAGCAGATGGAATATGCATTCCAGTGTGCCTTAGAGTGGCTCTCTATAATATTTTGAACTTGTGGCAGAACTGCCAAAAAGGGGTTGCCATTGCCACCAGTACTTTAAAGAATACTACTACTAAATGCTCAGATCCCCAAACTAAGCAGCGCCTATTTTCCTAAACAGTTTACATAAGCGTATGTTTCATTAGATAATTTATTCCTGTGTAAAGTGTCAGCCCTATGCTGAGAGCCCTTACCTGAGAGTAAGCCCCATTGAACTAGGTGGTACCTACTTCTGAGTAGACATGAATAGACTTGCACTCTTAGTCTTCTTATTAGAGCCTCAGTACAAGCAAAAGTTCAATAGCCATTAAGCCCTCTTTTAAGGTGTCACTGAACTGGGTTTTTTAAACCTTCTCTTATGATCTGCCCTCTATGAGGCACAATATTAATCCATTGTAGCCCTTGCATGTCTTCAAGCAAATCTCTCAGAATGTAATGCCTACTCCCAACTATAATTCATTGGCACATAAGAAATGGCTGATGTTTACTGAATTCAAGACAATGATCTGCCACTCAAACATAAGAATTTTCTATGTGTAAAGAAATAAGTACTCAAATTGTGTATGGTATTTTTCTCTTGAGCCATGCTTCTTTAAGTGAGAGCAACTGGTCCTTTTGGTTGCTTAGCTGTTAATATAGCGCCTCCAAGATTCTGAAAGATGGCCTTAGACTAAATCCATCACACCGAAACGATTTCAGCTTATTTTATTATCTGCCAGATGATAGCTTTAAAAGCTTAGAACCACCTGTTTCTCCCCCACTCTTTCCACAAACAAGGGATTGGGAAGTTATGACAAGGCATCATTCTATTATCTATTGTTCAGGCTGTCAGATTCTTATCTCTTTCACAAGAGAC
Organism: Podarcis tiliguerta; assembly: GCF_965153285.1. NCBI lineage: Eukaryota > Metazoa > Chordata > Lepidosauria > Squamata > Lacertidae > Podarcis > Podarcis tiliguerta. Next base: position 97,057,291 of record NC_139539.1, read on the forward strand.
AGATGAAAAACATATTTAATGCTGTACTGAAAATTTTGGTCTATAGGAAACTGTGAGAGCTAGGCGAAACCAAGCTTGATTTAAAAATAAAAATCTATGGCTCTTTTATACCAGGCTGCCTAAAATACCAGTATTTATTCTGGCATTTGCAGTAGTTTAGTATCTATAGTGTTTATGCCCAAAGAAACCTGTTTTAAATGAGAAAGCCTTAAAAAATGGTTTAAATTTTCCATTCCATAATTTCCTTCTGATATTGTGGCAGATCTCTGCATCTTAGAGAGAATTGTTTTCTAGCTACCATGTCCTGTATGTCTAGTGTGAACTTATTTTACCCACATCACAACACAGTAAACTGGTTCATAAAGCACCCTGTGAGCAAGCCACCATAAATTCATAGGCTTCCTGGCACCTGTAGCGACTGTGAATTCAGGCACCCAAAGAAATCCCACTCCCCTGCTCCTTCCATTCAGCACTGGCTGATGCACATTGTGCACCCTCATCTTTCTCTGTCAGCAGAGTGAGGAGCAAAGGCTCTGCACCTTCTCTTTGCTGCAACTTCCTTGGTTCTCCTGATGCCAGAAGAAGCAAGGTGCTCTAAAAAGATTAGCTGAGGGGGTTGGGAAGGGTCTCTTGGTGGGCTTGCCTGGCAATGGCGGATTTCCTCCGTCTCGGAGGAGACCGCTCTCCGAAAAGAAGGGTCTGACCACCTACAGCGAGGCGGAGACCCGCAAAAAACCACGGTCGGAGGAAGACCGTGGGCTTGGGATCCGGCTTGTGCCATTAGCGCCTCCCCTACTCGTGGGGAGACCCGGTTTCGGGGCTCCGGAGCGACGTGGGGTGAGTGGCGCGGCACTTTGGATCGATCGCTGTTTTCGGGGAGCGAAGCCACATAGCTGCTGTCAGGAAGCGCCAACTTTTCCTGTGGACATTTGGACAAAAAGAAACTTTGTAAGTAACGGAAATTGGATTATAAATTATTGGAATCTGGCATTTGATGGAAGGGTAAAACAGGAAGCCCACCTTCCACTTTGTAGAAAGATCAAGGCAAAAGAGAAAGAGCTGGTGCCTCTGAAAAGTATCGTACTAAGGAAACAAGTCTGTCATCTAAGCCTTTCAAGCCCCCCCCCCCTCGGAAGCAGGGGAAGAGGGGGAGATTGTTTGACAGTTTATAGCCCTGCAGAGCAGTGAAATTTGACTTTATTTTCTACCACCTCGAGCCCGGGAACGGGCTGTCAAAAGAAGGAAAAAACAAAGAGAGAGTTTTTATAACTAGAAAATAATTATCAAGAAAGGATGGATTAATGGAGAAATGAATTTCTGGACTTTTTCTGGAAAGGAGCTGAACTATAACTGTTGCTGAAAAGTGGATAAAATACAACTAAAGGAAACTGTAACAGATTGTTGTAGACTGTTGGAGAAAGACACATAGGATTGTTACATTGTTATTCTTTCTGATGGAAATTTCCAACACAGGCTGCAATCTTGCAGACTGGAGTTAAGCAATTGACCTTGACAGTAAGATAACATTGAAAGAACAAGCCTGGGAATATGGCAGGAAAAATAACAGCTCTGTTTGAACAATTTGCAAAAAAACTGACTGTTCTTGAACTTGGTGTTTCTGATTTGAAGAAAAATGCAGATATTTTGACGCAACAAGTAAATAAATTATCAGGCCCAGTTCAAGAAAAGGAAATAAATTCGCAAGGATGGGCATCAGAGAAGAAGATGGAACAAACAGAACAGGTCCTGTCTGTGCAAGAGGAACTGTCTGTGGAAGTTACAGTAACAGAGCCTCAAACTGATGGACAAAAAATGGACTATGAGATCAAAGAGTTCAAAGGACAGATCTGGGAAAGCAGTGCCACATATGGACTGAGCGATTTAGGTCTGATAAGGTACATTCTGGAGGCACTACGAGAAAGTTTGGAGAAGGGAAATTCAGTAACTTTAAAGAAAGTGTGGAGCAAGCTTTGGACTTTTTTTTGGCTTACAAGAGGAACCATGGAGTTTTGGCAAGCTGGCTGAAGAAGATTAAAGGAGATGCTGAGGAAAAAGCGCTTGGGGACTTAATCTTAGGCTCGAAAAAGACTCGGCAGACAGGCCAGGAAGATGATTTAAAGGCCTCGGACATAAGACAACCTGGCTGACTGATCTTGTGGACTGGAAAGATTTTAAAATTTGTAAAAAGGATTGGCAGTACCCGAAACCGGGGGGAAGAGATGGTGGGATAAATTGGAAATTTTTAACTAAAATTTAAAGTAATATGGTTTGAATAAGTATTATTGGAGGATGATGGAAGGATTCTATTTGGTTCCAGGGAATTAAGATAAAGATTTTAAGACATTAAGATATAAGGATATATTATTATAGGGTTTAAGATTTAAGGTTATTCTCCTTCTTTTTATTATTATTCTTTTTTTCCCTTTATGGTGAATTAGCAATTAGGGGATTGGACAGTTTTGTATTTTTTCTTGAAGTTTATTGGAATAGAGATGTTGGGGAAGAAATAAGGTTAAAAGGGGTAAAAGCAAATAAGTGAAAAAGCAGTGAAATTGGAAGGAATTTGCGGATTGGATTTAAAACTGGTATACAAAGAGGGAGGTGGGAGGAGGCTGAGGAACCAAGTCAAAAAAGAAGGAATTGGAAAAAATGGGATTTTCTTTTTTGTGTGGTGTTCGGGTGTTTTTTGCTTTTGTTTTTTGGGAATTTTATGTTGGGGGGAGGGGAAGAGGGATTTCTTTTCTTTTTTGGATTTTTGTATTTTTCTTTTTTTTCTCTTTTATGTTCTATCCTCTGTTTTTGTTTTGATGTTATGTTATTGGAAAAATTAATAAATATTATTTTTTTTTTTAAAAAAAGGGAAGGGTCTCTTGGTCTCTCGTGTTGCTTATGAAAGCAATTTTTAAAATCTAGCAGGGCTCTTCTCATCTTTTAAAGTGGTCTGATCAAGGTCTCCCAAGTGAGCTTCATGCTGAGCCCTGCGATTCCGAGTCAAATTCAAGCACTCTTATCGACTAGACCACAGCGGTTTTTGTTCAGCGAATTACAGGTGCTGTTTGTTTCTTCTGACGGTACTTCACTTGCATTTGCAGCATGACTTGCGCTGGCAGCCTCTGTTTTTCAAGGAGAGCTTGGCTGATTAATGTATAGATGTGGCCACAGGCATTGGTTATAAATGCTTCTGCAGAGAAGTTGGAATATTTTTGCTGCATTCAGATGATTGCCTCTCCACCTGACCTCAGTTAAACTTTGGTTGTGGGGAGAAAACAGAGCACAATTGTTGCTTATCATGCACCTGCAGGCAGCACGTTCTTCTGTCAGCAGGGAGAGGAATAGAGTTCTGCAACTCACCTCTCTGCTTTTTAAGACCTGACACACAGTGCATAGTGAACTCAGGAATTCACGACAAGATGGAGTGATGGCCACAGACTTGGACAGCTTTAGAAAAGGATTAGGCCAATTTGCAGAGGATGCAGCTGTCAGCAGCTACTAGTCCTGGTGGCTCGATTTCTGTAGGAATAATGGATACGACGGGAGGTTGAATGCAGGTGAGCTGTGTAGAAGCATGCTGGCAAGCATGCTCCAAGCAAGCTGCCAGCTAGTTCTGTAGAGGCTCCTTTTATTAGCAGAAGTCAACAATTGAAAACAGTAGCGAAACCACCCTGAACATGACGTATTTCCATCTAAGCACATTTCCAGCATTAGCAAATACATGTGTCAGCAGGTGTTTCCCTAGAATGTTTTTCCCGATACAGTGGTGCCTCGCAAGACAAAATTAATTCGTTCTGCGAGTTTTTTCGTCTTGTGAATTTTTCGTCTTGCGAAGCACGGGTTCCCATAGGAAATGCATTGACGATTTTAAGAAAAAGGCGCAATACGTTTTCGTCTTGTGAAGCAAGCCCATAGGGAAATTCGTCTTGCGAAGCAACTCAAAAAACAAAAAACTCTTTCGTCTTGTGAGTTTTTCGTCTTGCGAGGCATTCGTCTTGCGAGGTACCACTGTACTTGATTATGTCTGCGTTCCCGGTCATGCTCCATCCAAGCATTATGTCTAGTAAACAAATCTGTGAGAGGACAAACGGTCAGGGGAAAAACCCTGTTTTCTAGCCGATTAGGGAAAAGGTCAGGGAAAGCCGGTGCAACGCTCCTTGACATACTGTTGCATGTCTAGTGCGAGGTCTGCCTTCGCAAGGTGGAGCGTTACCTCCACAATTTCTCCCAGTGTCAGAGGCTGTATGCCTCTGCATCCCAATTGCTGTGGATCCTACGTGGAGGAGGGCTTGTGCCCGGCTTAGGGGCTTCCCAGAGGCAACTGGCTGGCCACTGAGAGACGGACGTTGGACGAGGTAGGCCTTTGGTCTGATCCAGCAGAGTTCTTATGCTTTTACTCCTGTTTCCCTGCTCCAACTGAAGATGTTTAGAAAATGCTGTAAAAGCATTGTCTGTGTGCTGAAGACTAGAGAATGGCACACTTGGGCAGCTGTGCTATATTTTCTGATCATTTCATAAATGTGGGGAATAGGAAGAGAAGATAAGTATTTTCTGCTGAATCCCTGAGAGTGCTGAAATACATTTAGTCAAGGGAAATAGCAAAGTTGTTGTGAAACAGAAAAATAGACAAAGTATTACAGGTGCTTCAGAAAGATTAACTTAGGTTGCAATCCTTTGCACATTTATCTGGGAGTAAGCAGTGCTCCTTCAGAGAAACAGGTACAGGAATGCTCTGCAAAGCTGTTATATAAATACACATTTTTTCTGATTTGTACTTCAAAGATTTTGCTATCCATCAGAGATCTCCATGCAATCTCAGAAGTTTCTGAGGTCAGCTTTGGTCAGCTAATAGTCAGTGGTGGCCACAAAAACTTTTGGTCATCTCTTGTTCTTCTGAAGTTAGTTAACAGCCTCCTCCTTCTGCTCCCTGTAATTGGGATCACAGCATGCTAGGTGAGGAGTCTTACACCCCCTCCAAATGGACAATTAGGATTAGTGTATTAAAAAGTTCTCATGGAGCACCAGTGGGAACTTTTGAAAAAATCAACAACGAATCCTCAACATTGGGGGTGGGGTGGGGAGTTGCACAGCTGGTGACAGAAGGCATAAATCTCTTCCCCATAACCCGTGATCCTGCCAACAACACTCTCCCCTCCCCCCCCCCCGCAAGAAAAACTCCTGTGGCTGTAATTAATTAAAGAAAATGCAAGAGAGATGTCAGTGTATTCTGGGCATTAACGGCAACCTGCAGTTTGACCTGGAGATTTCAGGACATGTGTAGAATTGCCAGGATGACTTAATATGAGTTCTCTGTGGTTGTGGCTTGTGCATTTTGAACAGCAGTGAGAATATCCCCGGATTGGATTTTGTTATACAACCAGATCTTGCAAAAAATATCCCAGCAGTAAATCAATCTACTCCCCCGATATCTTATGTATAGCTTTTTTCTGACATGCTCCTATTATTGTTTCTAATGTGTGTGAAGTGGGAAATATGTGGGAATTTGAGAGAGAGAGAGAGAGAGAGAGAGAGAGATATTATGTGAGGCACATATGTGCTGGCAGCTTTTAATCATCTGTAGTATTCAAACTAGGTAGAGAAATAAAAACCCCAACATTAACTTTGCTTGAGTAAGTTTGCTTGAGTAAGTGTTGTAGGTTTAAGAGGATGCCCCTTGAGCAACTGGGTAGAATAAGTCAAACCATTTCACAGTAGGTGGGGAAAATAGCTATTATTTGTAAAGGTTGAAGGATGGAATTCAGTGAGAGGCAGGACACACCTTAAAGCCTCCTAAGGAATAATGTTTAGGTCTGAATGATGCTTTTAGCTAGAAGATGTATTGGCAATTTGTTTTCAAGGTGCTATGCTTTTATTTTTACAGCACTGAAGAGGGCAGGGAATCACTTCAGCTGCAACAGTTTGTATGGTGTTGTGTAGATCTGCAGAAGGATAAAATCTCATTTCATGGGCAAAAGGAGAAAGCAGCCCAAAGTGATATAATAATTCAATTAATTTTCATTGGATAGACTCTTTAGGTAATAGGGAAGCTATGCTACTTTGCAAAAATAACAGAGGATGAAACGGGAGTTGAATGCATGTGAGCTACGCAGGAGCAAGCAAGCAAGCAAGCAAGCTGCCGATAGCTTTGTAGAGCATCTTTTTATTAGCAGAAATCAACAGTTGGAAACAGTAGCGAAACTACCCTGAACTTAACATATTTCCAGCAAGGGTACATTTCTAGCATGAGTGATACACGCGTCAAACCAGGTGCTTCCCTCAAATGTTCCCCTGATACTTGAAAGTCTGCTTCACTTGTCATGCTCCAGCCAAGAGAAACATAAAGCAAAGCTTTCTGCGAGGGAGGCAAAGGCCAAAGAGTGGGCATGGCGGCTAGACACGCTGTGGCGTGGGGGTGTGCCCCCATGCTGCATCCACCATCCCCACACTATTTGCTCCTTTTGGGGGGGTTGGGAGGAAAGACTGATGTTATGCTCCAATCCTGCACAGCATATGCCCCATGGGCCGCTTGTGGTTGGCCAAAGGATTTCGAACAGCCCGTGAAAAATGTAGCGGATGTAATAGAAAGTAAAGATGTAATGTGTGCTTTGTCTTAACCTGCCTTCCACTAGTCACGATTGTGCCCGTCATGTAACTTGGTGGGTGGGTTACCACTGCTCACTCTCTCCTCTTTGTCACGTGACCCACGGCAGCCAACTGACAGGCTTCAAGGAATCGTCTTCCTCCCCCCCTTGGCAGAACAAAGTGAACAGAGTCTTCTTACCAGTTAGAATTCTTTAATAATCACAGCGAGGGATAAGAACACCTCCTTCTAACAATGGTGGTGTTTCCAATTAAGGCTACATGCCCCACCCCACCCCGTCCCTCTCAGTTCACCCCTACATCTGGTAACCTGAGCTTGTAGTCTCTGTGCTTTCTGTTCTGCAACTTTCTCAGCTCTCCTAGAACGTGGAGGAGGGGGGAGATGCTATTCAACAAATGTGAATCTGTTAACTCTCTCTCTTCCAGTGTTTCTTCTAGCTGCTCTTCATCCAGTATTTCCCAGCAAATACTGGGAAATACTGGATGAACTATGGCCTTCTGCAAACCACTGTTCTAAATCTGTACTGTCCTTCTGCTCCTGGGGAGATGCCTCCTCATTGTAGCCCTCCTCAGCATGGTCCCTGACACCAACCATCATCAGTCCGAGAGGAGCAAGAGTCGTATCTTTTTACTGTGTGTTCAGTTGTTACTGCTGTTGAACCAGGACAAAGTGGGTGCAGCCAAGCACCAATGCAGCCCACTATGTGATGAGTGGTCACAACGTGAGGGCTTCTTCCCCTCCCTTGTTCTGCTGCTGCCCTCCAAGTTACACAAGTATGTGGTGCTCTCTCCAGTATTCCTTTGTTTATATTGGGTATTCCTTTGTTCAGTATTCCTTTGTATGTGAGCAGTTGCTGTGGAGATTTTTGGGTTCCAACATTAAAGTTTTTGGGGTGACTTTGTAAAATGGGTGATAAAAAGAAATGGAAGATCAAATCAGAGCATAGTGTTTAATACAGTCATCATCGTCATTTTTCAAGAAAGTAAACTCAGAAAATGAGGCAGCTGCTAAGGTTCGTTTTCAGATTTCTAAAGAAACTGCTGTTGCTGGGAAGTCTTTTACTGAAGGTGACTTCATAAAGAAGTGCTTGCTGATTGCAGTTTCTTGATTATATCCGAATTAAAAAAGTGTTTTTGAGAATATCAGTTTGTACCGTATGACCATGCAGTGAAGAGTAGCTGATATATCCAATAACCTTGATGATCAGTTAAATCAGAAGGCAAATGAATCCAGCTATTTGCAAAATAGTTTAATCATTAATTATACCTTTACTTGGAAAGTGAGTCACTAAAAACCTATCTGTGGCCTGAAGAAGTTTAGCCTATTTTAATTTTGGCCCCTGCCTACTGCCAAGTTCTGCAGGTCTGTTATATGCTAAGCTTATGGGGGGGTTGTGTTTCAATGTAATGCTCTTAAGAGGTGCAGTCTTGAAATATCCATCTGAGCCTAATTCTGTTCCCTTCTATAATGTGATAAATTTATTTTAAGCACCACCATGACGCCGTCTCCAGGTCTACATGTGCAGCTAGCTCTTTGCCTCTTCCTCAGTGTAGTTTGCATATACTTTATCTAGTCCCAATATAAACTTGCCCCCTTTAGCTGCTGCCTTGATCCCTTGTCCGCTTTGAAATGCTGGAGGACTGATTTGGTGTCTTTGGTCTTCCTTAAGTTCGCTTTGTTTGAATCTCCTTACATTTCTGTGACATGTAGATATGGGTAGGTGGTTCTCAGATTCACCAAACTGGCATGCTTCCTGTGTGGTCTGGGCCACATGCCCTTCGAAAGAGCAATTGTACAGGGTATTAGTTCTTGAGCCAGTGCCATTGCTTCAGGCTCAGATGGACACTGGGACAACAATACCTTTTACCAGCTGAGGCTGGTTAAGCAACCCTGGCCATTTGGGGATAGGGCAAGCTTAGTGCTAGTGACCTCCTAGTTGAACGTACGGTAATGCATTATACATAGAGCTGCCTTTTATGATGATTTGGGATCTCAGGACTTTTTTCCTCTGGAACAGCGTTCTGGCACCTCTCAGCTGGCCCCGGAGGCTGCCTCTTCTCCCAGGTGGTCTCAGGAGGAGTGACCACTCTATCCAGGGCTAGATCGTGATGGGGGCGGGGGTTCTTCTCCCAAATGCCTGATCACCACTCTGATGGCATGGAGAGATCACACGTGGGCGGTGAAGATTGTGGGCAAAGGAGCAGCCACAGAGAGATCATGCAGGTTGGGGCAGGGCTGGATTTAGGTTTGATGAGGCCCTAAGCTATTGAAGGTAAAGGTACCCCTGACCATTAGGTCCAGTTGCGGACGACTCTGGAGTTTGGAGCTCATCTCGCTCTATAGGCCGCGGGAGCTGGCATTTGTCCACAGACAGCTTCTGGGTCATGTGGCCAGCATGTCTAAGCTGCTTCTAGCAAACCAGAGCAGCGCACGGAAATGCTGTTTATCTTCCTGCTGGAGTGGTACCTATTTATCTACTTACACTCTGACATGCTTTCGAACTGCTAGGTAGGCAGGAGCTCAAACAGAGCAACAGGAGCTCATCCCGTTGCGGGGATGTGACCTTCTGATCGGCAAGCCCTAGGCTCTGTGGTTTAGACCACAGCGCCACCTGCATCCCTATTGAAGGTAATGGGGCCCTTTATATGTCCAGCTGTCCTTTGTCAACAACAAATTGTCACTGTTTTTTGTGCTGAATATATGCTATATGCGGGGCCCATTACTTACATCATAACAGCTAACACAGCACAAAACACTGTTGCTGTGTGTAGGTTTTATTTTATTTTATTTTATTTGTTTTTTATCTTATATTTTGGAAATGTACATCCAGTTGTTTTTTTTAAAAAAAATTGGTGGCCCCCAAGAGAGTGGGGCCCTAAGCTATAGCTTGTTTAGCTTATACGTAAATCCAGCACTGGTTGGGGAGTGAACTTCTTCAAACTCCATGGCTTGGAGAAGGGGGAGATGGGCAAAGGAGCAACCCTCACCCGCATGCCCAACCTCATGCGATTTCTCCATGCCATGGGAGCCAGAGCATGCTGGGAGATGATTTTGCTTCTTTGTGTTCTGCTTAAGTCGATCAATTCCTTCAGTCTTAGACCATTTTTTTCTGGGCTGCTTCAGCTGCATTGTGGCTCTCATGAAAGCATCTGGGAGTGGGTTCACAAGTGGGCACAAGTGGGTAGTGCTCAGGAGGCCATGGCATTTGAGAGAGGATTTGAAGAGGTGCTGTAATTTGAGCAATTATGGCAACCTCTTATGATTGCACACTTTATTGTGTCCCAAGTGCTTCTGTATCTTTACTGTTAAGGAAAATTCTGGGTGCGAGGATGCTCGGCAGCTCAGCTCGTCAGGGTGCAAGTCCCCGCGGGTCTATACAGTTAGCAAAGAAGGAAGTTCCAGTCAAGTAATGGAGCAAAACAGCAGTCAGTAGACCACAATCTTTATTGTTGCGCAACAGGTCCCCACACAGAGTAAAAACCCCAAACATTTGGCTACATGCCCTTTTAAGACCTTCCCTCCCTTCCCATAATGCATCCCAGAAGCATCATTGATACATCATTGATACATCGGCAGCATGTCACAAGGAGGGAGGGGATATTGTGAGGTTACAAGAGTTCACCAACTTGCCCCTTATCAGATTTAGTTTCCGACACCTTTAAGTACCTGCCACCCAAAGAACAATAAAACTATCTGTACATATCCTTGCCCTTCGGGCTTCCTGAGGCTTTGTGAATACGTGGCCTCAGTAAACCCCATCAGCCAGGCAAGGCTAACCTTCCCCCTCACTGTAGAGAACAGCACACAAGGTGAAAGCAGTCTTTTGCAGCAACAGAGAGATTTACTGCACACAGCACAAACATTCAGCATCCAGTCTCACAGTGCAGGTGCTCCCAATTGAGTTCCTCCCGCTTCCCTCTAGTTACTTGCATTTCCCCATCTCCTCACCATGTGATCCCTCCACCACTGAGCCTTTTGAGAGGCTGCCCTATCCAGACGCCTGGCTCTAGGGCTCATGGGCTGCACACTTTTTAGTGAGGGAGTTTCAACCAGCTCTCTCTCTTCCCGTTCCTCTCCCCTTGGTTGCTCTTCTCCCAGCTCAGCCCAACTGTCAGTTCCCGAACTGTGCCCTTCTGTGGCCACAGAAGTGAACCATTGCTCTAGTCTAGGTCAATACTATCCTCCTGCTCCAGAGGAGCTTCAGGATCAGGCCCTTGCGCAGAGGGAGAGGAGGGCTCCCACCATTCTTCCTCACAGCTTACAAAGCCCTTCCTATAATTTTGAAGGAAAATGTCACCAATCCACTTGAAATTATTTAATTGCAATGCTTCAGCAAACAGACATTCCTTAGAGAAGACCAGGAGTGTTTATTCCTTTATTGTAAATGGAGCCTTACACTGTATTCAGTGGAGCTTACTCCCAGATAACTGGGTAAAGACCGGACAGCCTTACACTGCAATCCAAAGCATTTTTACTCAGAACTAAGTCCCAATGAGTTCAATAGGATTTCTCCCTCGAGAGTCCACAGTCTGTGATTCTATGATTCTGTGACAGATTCGAATGAACAGCTTACAGCCATTACGAGATGAAGGAGTTGAGCATTCAATGAACTCATTTTGTTGGCCTGCAAAAATTAACTGCAAAAATTAAGTTTAACCATTGAGCATGGAGATTCTTCCTGTTTGGAAATATACCGTAAATTTCCTCTTTATTCCTGGTGCGAGGTCACTGCAAAAGTGAATTTTTCTACCTCTACAAGAGAGAGAGCACTAAGAATCTCCAGTGAGTGAGCAAGCAACATGGAGGACACGGGAGGAATGCAGGTAGTCTAAAACTCAATTTCATCTAACTGGCTCTGGCACCAGACCAAATGTTCAACATGAACTGGCTCTGGCACCAGACCAAATGTTCAACATGAATCCAATCTGTTAGGGATTTTTCTACAGCTGGAGATCAGTTGGTTTCTCTCTTATTTCTGCTTATAGCTCTCTACAGTATCATTCCATAAACTGAGTTGTTGGCAGGGGTCATGCCTGATTAGTTCACAGCAAAATGAAACTTTAATGTGTCTCTTGAAAAATGGGCTCCAAATGTTCATTTGTGGTTGGCAGTCACAAATGTCAAGATTTGAGAGCTCTTCTTAGTTAATCATCGACTCTCATTTCCTTGGCTGTTCGTTCTGTGACTTTGGGTTGATGATTCATTCCAGGTGTCTTTCGTGTTGCTGCTTTGGTTTCCAGCTGTATTATTCCAGCCGGGATCTGAGCAAAACACAATTTGCTTGACAGCAAAATCTCTGCATATTGTAAAGAATGAACACGTTTAGGGCTTTTGTGCTAACACAGAAAGCATCATAACACTGACTCCCAAGTGGCCATTAAGGGTGGGGGTCTAATTTCCTTTCCCATTATAGTTTCCCACCATCTGTCCTGAAGCTCTGTTGAAGGCCTTGAATTAGTTTATTTTGTTGTTAAAGAGAAATACATGTCATATTGCTCTTCCCAAGGAGCACAGCATCACTGTGGAGGTTTGCATCTGAATTGCAGGTTTTAAGTGTCTTAATGCTGGCCTTGGCCTTGCATGTGTGAGTATGCTGGACAGGGGGAAACAATGGAGTGGATCTGGCCAAGCTTGCTCTGCATACTTCCCCCTTTTGCCACATATCTTAGGTGAATCAACCACCACCCCATGCGGTATACTGTATCAGTATACTGATACTGAGATCTCCTGCAATATACTACGTTAAAAGAATTACAAAAAAAGCTCCCTGGGCACAGAACCCAATAAGTGAGAAATTCCTGCAGGGCAGGCCGACCCTTCCACAAAACAACTGTGGGTGGTGATGCCAGGCCCTAAGAGTAACTGACTACCAGAGATGTACTGTTGCCCTGCTGGTCTTGCCCAGGATGACCTTGAGGTGAAGAATGAAATCAAGGAGGCATCCAGAGAAGGAAGTGACTTTGGTTACATGTGACTTTGGTTACATGTCCATTCCAGCCATGAGAAAAGGTGGAATTTCTGAAACCCCAAAGGACTGTGCCCTAGATGAGGCGAGATGAGGTGAGGAACCTTTGGCAGCCTGTAAGCTGCATACCTTTCTGAGCAAACTTTCAAGGGCCACATTCCAGTGGTAGGTGAGGCCAGGGGCAAAAGTGGGTGGAGCAATGAATATAAATTTTACCTTCATACATTCCTAGGGTGGGCGACACATGCAGTTCACATTTGAGGATGAAGTCAAACTGCTATGTTAGCAGCACTGAAATAACCTCTCTGGGGCACAAGCCTGGGCAGTGTGGATGGAGATCCTGGGCTGCCCGGATGACAAGACCCTCTTGACCTTGTTCCTGTGACCACAGAAAGCAGAGGAAGATGTTTGGCACCAGCTTGGTTGCAGGAGTTGCTGGAAGGAGGTCTTAGGCATGGGTAGACAAACTAAGGCCCGGGGGCTGGATCTGGCCCAATCACCTTCTAAATCTGGCCCGCAGATGGTCCTGGAATCAGCATGTTTTTACATGAGTAGAATGTGTCCTTTTATTTAAAATGCATCCCCCCTCCCCAAAAAATAATATAGCTCAGCCTCCCACAAGGTCTGAGAGACAGTGGACTGGCCCCCTGCTGAAAAAGTTTGCTGACCCCTGGTCTTAAGGATTGCACTCTGGATTTGTGTAGGGTTTACTCCTTAGCCACTTCTCTCTTCTCTCGAATATGTCCCACAAGGCAGTGGAGGTTTAGGATCAGAGTTTACTTCTCCCAGGTGGGCTCCCTTCCCAGGTTGATGAGCCCCATCTACTCCTCACTTCCCTCCACAGCTTGCACAATAACTGCCTTCTTGACCATTGGACCTACTCTTGGTCTCATCTACTCAATCCGCTGGAGCCTGTCTTCACACACAGGGTGAGTGAGAGTTTAAGACCCATCAGCTACCCTCACCTGGTTTAGTCAGCGGGTTGAAATAAAGCCTGGTTTTGCTCCTGGCTTAAAGCTGTTGAACCCAAGTGATATTGTCAGCTTTGAGCTGCTGTGAGTGTATATGCCCTTTTAATCTCCACAATTCCACAAGAGCCCTATTGTTAATATTGCAAGTGTCCTTGGTAAAATGTGACTAGTAAATTGTGTTTTAACTACAGGAAGAGTAGAATAAAGAATTGAAACCTAACCAAACAGATTTCCAACAGAATGTTTTTCTCTTAAGCAGAATATTTACAATCACTGCAGGTGTGGGGCAGGAAATAAAGCATATGTATTGTGACAATAAAATACCACCACTGAGTCTTCAAATACATTGTTCAGCATCCTTAAAACTGTGTTTACCCTAAACTCTGTTGACAGGATCTTCAGTAGACTATGTCAAATACCTCTTCCTTCTGCTATAAATTTTCTTCTGCTCACAGCTGTGTTTGTCTGCAAGGAGTAATGAATAGAACAGATGTGTTTGTGACAATGAAGACTAACAATAATTATCATTATGTTGAAAAAAGATCTTTTGACTTTCAATGACATTGCTCTAAATGTATTTGGGATGAGGTGAGATCATTTATATGTGGAGTTCCAATATTCTCTCCAAAAAGGACATGTGACTTCCCTCCTGCCGAGAAAGAATGGCTCTTAAAAAAAGAAAATAATCTTGGTAAATTTTGCTAAATTAAACTTTATTGAGTAGTTGCAGTGCAGGATAAGGATGTGCAGATCAGTCCTGTTCTGGTTGGTCTACTGAATTTCAACATACTTCTTGTTGTTTCACAAACAGAAGATCATGTTTTTGCGACAGCTAAATTAGATCATTCTAAAGAATTGGAACATTCTACAGAATTCTTGAAGTTCTGTGACATGCCTTTCTCTCTCTGCTAACATCTGTCTCTCACTCATTTTGTTGTTGCTCGGAAGCCTTCCCTGCCTTGCTGGCATTTTGGAGAACCTCTGGCATTTAGGGGTTGTGAGAGGAGCAGAGAAGGTGAGGAAGCTCCATTGTAAAGCAAAAAGTCACTGTGCTAGCAGAACTTTTAGTTGGTTAGCACCTGTGAATAGCAAAGCTCTGTGTTAGAACTTAGTTTTTCTTCAGGACTTTTGTCAGGATTGCAGCAGGGGAAGAAAATGTTAAGCCTCCCCACCCCACAAACTATGGTTCTGATGAAAATTCATCCCCATGCCTGCTATTACTTAAGAAAAAAAGATGTGATTAATACATTTCTCTTTTTGATACTGCCTTCTATGCATAGTAAGTTCATGTCCAGAGAAGATGAGCTGGTCTTTCTATATTGAATAGTTGTCTTGCAATTGTTGTTGTTGTTGTTGTTTAGTCGTGTCCGACTCTTCGTGACCCCATGGACCGGAGCACGCCAGGCACTTCTGTCTTCCACTGCCTCCCGCAGTTTGGTCAGACTCATGTTTGTAGCTTCGAAGACACTATCCAACCATCTTGTCCTCTGTCGTCCCCTTCTCCTTGTGCCCTCCATCTTTCCCAACATCAGGGTCTTTTCCAGGGAGTCTTCTCTTCTCATGAGGTGGCCAAAGTATTGGAGCCTCAGCTTCACGATCTGTCCTTCCAGTGAGCACTCAGGGCTGATTTCCTTCGGAATGGAGAGGTTGGATCTTCTTGCAGTCCATGGGACTCTCAAGAGTCTCCTCCAGCACCATAATTCAAAAGCATCAATTCTTCGGCGATCAGCCTTCTTGCAATTACTCTCTTGTTTAAGCCTCATGTGTGAAAACTTTTCCAATCTGGATACAGTTGCCTGCCATTTCCTTGGAAGTTGGGGTTGTGTTAGCTGCTGTATTATGATGTTCATCCACAGTGAGAGAACTTTTATTGAGATGAATGACGCTTGGCTAATGCAGGCTAGCAATAATGATTTAACTGCACTTAAACCCAAGATGTTTCCAGAAAGGCTTTTATTTCTCCTCTGGGAGTCTCTCTTAAAAATCCAGTACACATTGCTTAGCACTGTGACTTTACTGCTGGTATTAGAAGCATAGCGGATGAATAGTGTCATTTTATGTGTTTGTCATGATCAAACTATGTAATGGTCAGGCTATTAGCATAGATGTAACAATGATTTTAATAGAAAATTATGTTAACTTCAAATGTTAATTTATATTGCTTAGCAAAAGGCATAATTGGTTTTTAACAAGCCAGATACACCCCCCAGGTATTTAAAGTAAAATAAAAAATTAAACAAGATGGAAGTTACTAAATTGCTGGGGAAAATAGCATTTTATTTTATTTTTTAGGAGCAGTTGCTGCCTTTCTGCCCTTTCAAAAGCTCATGGACATCTTAGATTAATAAATAGACTTTTGTGCTGTTTTCTGCCATCAGACATGTGTCATGATTCCCCCTCTAGAGCAAATCAAACAAAACAATTGAAACAGCTCAACACAATGGACGCTTCAAGTGGTTTCCCCAAATTCAGCTGAAAATACAACTTATACTGGCTTCTTCAGACTCACTGTATTATTCAACCCCCTAAATAGAAACCCTCACAACAACACAAATACAACAGGTGTTGTCTCAAGCACACCTGATGCAAGTAATCAAGGGCTTCATCAGTTGTACCAGGTGAGCTGGAACACCTGAAATACCTGAACTAGCTAGGGGGTTGCAGAGTGTCAAATTTGGCTGCATGTTAGAAATATGGCTAAGTCAAGAGAAAGGTCCAAGAAGGTAAGAGATCATCGCCCTTCACAAACAAGAAGCAGGATACAAAAAGATAACAAAGGCACTGCATGTTCCTAGAGACATTGTTGGAAGTATAGTTCGCAAGTTCAGAGTTAATGAACAGTGGTTACACTACTTGGACAGGACAGAAAAAGTAAGCTATTTGGGGCAGCAACAAGAATTCTGAGAAGGCAGGCTGGGGAAAATCCTTGGGCGACTGCAAAAGAGCTGCAGCAAGACTTGGTGGCAGCAGGCACTGAGGTTTCAGTGAGCACAGTAAGGTGTGTACTAAATGCAGAAGATTTCCATGCCAGAACTCCAAGATGTTCACCACTATTGACCCCAAAGAACAAGAAAACTCAGCTCTGAAGTGTTCACCTGTGTCCTTGGTTTAAGAACAGTCCTGTTTAAGAACGATTTGGTTTATGAACTCTGCAAAACCAGAAATAGTGTACCGGTTTGTGAAATTTACCTCGGTCTAAGAACGGAATCCAAAATGGTGGAAGGGCACTGGCAGTGGGAGGCCTCATTAGGGAAAGCGCACCTCAGTTTAAGAATGGCTTTGGTTTAAGAACGGACTTCCAGAACGGATTAAGTTCATAAACTGAGGTACCACTGTAAATAAGCTACAGAAGTTCTGGGATTCTGTTTTGTGGAGCGATGAAACAAAATTGGAACTTTTTGGCCCCATGGAACAGCGCTATGTCAGAAATAAGAAGAATGAAGCATATGCTGAAAAGAAAACTGTGCCTACAGTGAAACATGGTGGGGGCTCAGTGATGCTCTGGGGCTGCTTTGCATCCTCTGGCACTGGAAGCTTGAAGCGTGTGGAAGGCAGGATGGATTCCTAGGAGGAAATGTCATGCTGTCTGTGAGTAAGCTGAAGCTTGGGCATCATTGGACCTTCCAACAGGACAATGATCCCAAATTCCACCAAGGCTTGGTTGCAGAAGAAGTCCTACAGGAAGGCCATCACAGTTACCTGACTTGAACCCATAGAAAATCTATGGTGGGGTTTGAAGAAGGCGGTTGCAGCATGCAAACCCAACATCTGGAGGCCATCGCTCATGAGGAATGGGCTCAGATTCCTCAGGAACACTGCTGGAAGCTGGCTGTGCATCCCACTTGCAGCAAGTCATAGCAGCAAAAGGCAGCTCTAAAGGTAAAGGTAAAGGGTTAGAGTTAGGAGGCCACCCCCGCTCCCATTGTTCAGAGGTCAGAGGAGGGCAATTGCAGAGCCAGCACAGCTGTTTAAAAGTTTAAAAAGCAGGGAGACAATATACAGTCTTGCACTCCTTTCCCAATTTTGAACCAATCAGTTGTTCCATATCCAGTTCTATCTGTAGCTTCTTGTCCCACATAGAGGTTTCTCAGGAGGCAGATGAGGTGATCAGGCACTCACATTTCATAGAATCATAGAATCCTAGAGTTGGAAGAGACCACAATGGCCATCGAGTCCAACCCCCTGCCAAGCAGGAAACACCATCAGAGCACTCCTGACATATAGTTGTCAAGCCTCTGCTTAAAGACCTCCAAAGAAGGAGACTCCACCACGCTCCTTGGCAGCAAATTCCACTGTCAAACAGCTGTTACTGTCAGGAAGTTCTTCCTAATGTTTAGGTGGAATCTTCTTTCTTGTAGTTTGGATCCATTGCTCCGTGTCCGCCTCTCTGGAGCAGCAGAAAACAACCTTTCTCCCTCCTCTATGTGACATCCTTTTATATATTTGAACATGGCTATCATATCACCCCTTAACCTCCTCTTCTCCAGGCTAAACATGCCCAGCTCCCTTAGCCGTTCCTCATAAGGCATCGTTTCCAGGCCTTTGACCATTTTGGCCAGTTTGTCAGTGTCCTTCTTGAACTGTGGTGCCCAGAACTGGACACAGTACTCCAGGTGAGGTCTGACCAGAGCAGAATACAGTGGCACTATAACTTCCCTTGATCTAGATGCTATACTCCTATTGATGCAGCCCAGAATTGCATTGGCTTTTTTAGCTGCCGCGTCACACTGTTGGCTCATGTCAAGTTTGTGGTCAACCAAGACTCCTCGATCCTTTTCACATGTACTGCTCTCAAGCCAGGTGTCACCCATCTTGTATTTGTGCTTCTCATTTTTTTTGCCCAAGTGCAAAAAAACATCTGCCAGTTCTTTTAATACTCTTGGATGCAGTTCATCTGGCCCTGGAGACTTGAATACATCTAAACTAGCCAAGTATTCTTGTACTATCTCCTTAGTTATTCTGGACTGTGTTTCCTCTGCTGAATCATTTGCTCCAAATTCTTCAGGTCGGGCATTGTTTTCTTTATCGGAGAAGACTGAGGCAAAGAAGGCATTGAGGAGTTCAGCCCTTTCTGTGTCCCCTGTTTGCATGTCACCATCTTCTCCTCTGAGTGACCCCACTGTTTCTTTGTTCTTCCTTTTGCTATGAACATACCCATAAAAGCCTTTTTGTTGCTTTTAACCTCTCTAGCAAGGCTGAGTTCATTCTGTGCTTTAGCTTTTCTGACTTTGTGTCTACACGTGCTGGCTATTTGTTTGAATTCCTCTTTGGTGGTTTCCCCCCTTTTCCATTTTTTGTACACATCCTTTTTTAATCTTAACTCAGTTAAAAGTTCTTTAGATAGCCACCCTGGCTTCTATAGGCACCTTCCATGTTTCCGTCTCATTGGTATTGCCTGAAGTTGTGCTTTTACTATCTCCCTCTTAACACACTCCCAGCCATCATGAACTCCCTTTCCTTTTAGTATTACTGTCCATGGGATCTCACCCAGCATTTCCCTAAGTTTTATGAAGTCGGCTTTCTTAAAAGTCAAGAAATTGAGTCCTAGTATGCTTGGCTGCTCCTTTCCGTTGTATAGTAAACTTCAGAAGAGCATGATCACTCGCGCCTAATGATCCTTCCACTTCTACTCCACTAACCAGGTCATCAACATTGGTTAGGACCAAATCTAAAATGGCTGTTCCTCTTGTTGCTTCTCCCACTTTCTGGACAATGAAGTTGTCTGCAAGGCCAGTGAGGAATCTGTTTGACCTTATGCTCTTGGCTGAGTTTGACATCCAACAAATATCCGGGTAATTGAAGTCCCCCATTACTACTATCTCCCTTCCTTTTGCATGCTTGGCCATCTGGACATTGAAGTCCATTAATCATTTCCCCGTGTCTCTTATTTAAGGATTTTTTCCTCCCACCACTAGGTCTGCGTGCTGTTTG
The DNA here is from genome assembly GCF_965153285.1 of Podarcis tiliguerta. NCBI lineage: Eukaryota > Metazoa > Chordata > Lepidosauria > Squamata > Lacertidae > Podarcis > Podarcis tiliguerta. The sequence continues at coordinate 97,076,750 of NC_139539.1, forward strand.
CTCCATTTGGTCTATGACATTTGGATGATCATCTTCATCAATTGATAGACTCCTACCTTCGGGAGCACTGTCTCCCTCCCCCACATTAGTCAGTTTAAAGCCCTCCTGATGAGGTTTCTGAGTTTTTTGGCAAAAACATTCCTCCCAACCGTTGTGAGGTGCAGCCCATCGCTTGCCAGAAGTCCATCTTCAAGAAACTGCAGCCCGTGATCTAAGAATCCAAACCGTTCCTGTTTACACCATTTGCAAAGCCAGCTGTTCACTTCCACTATTTTTCCCTCTCTCCCTGGGCCAAGTCGTTCAACTGGGAGGACAGATGAGATGACAATTTGTGCATTTAATTGCTTCAATTTCCTGCCCAGAGCCTCGTAGTCTCTTTTGATCTTCTGGAGGCTATTGCTTGCAGTGTCATTGGTTCCCACATGAACCAAGAGGAAGGGGTATTTGTCAGTGGGTTTTATGATTCCTTGCAGTCGTTCAGTTACATCTTGGATCTTAGCCCCGGGGAGACAGCACACTTCCCGAGACATCTTGTCAGGCCCACAGATCACTGCTTCTGTTCCCCTCAGTAGGGAATCCCCTATCACCACTACACACCTCCTCTTAGGTTTGGTCGGGGTTCTTCTGTGAGCTGTCCGTTCCAAGGTCGCCTGCACATTCCCTGAGGACTGACTTTGCTGCTCGTCTTCATATACCTGATTGACTGTAATGAGGGAGAGATCCTCAAATGGAGTCTGCTCTTCGTCTTCCATGCTAGGGGAGAGGACCTCAAAGCGATTGTGTATTTCTAAACAATCAGAGCGAACCCTGGGCCTCCTACTTCTTTGAGTCATGTTTCTCCATATATCTGGCTCCTGTGTTGGTGAACTAGCCTCCTTCTCAGGGGAGTCCCCTGTCTCCTCCTTGGTGGAGACGGTGTGCTCTGTTGCTACCAAGAAGAGCTCCAGCTCTCTAATTCTTTGGAGCGTAGCTACACATTCCTCCAGTTGCTGGAGGACTCTGCTTCTGGCGAACCAGAGCAGCGCACGGAAACACCATTTACCTTCCCGCCGGAGTGGTTACCTATTTATCTATTTGCACTTTGACGTGCTTTCGAACTGCTAGGTTGGCAGGAGCAGGGACCGAGCAACGGGAGCTCACCCTGTCACGGGGATTCGAACCGCGACCTTCCAATCGGCAAGTCCTAGGCTCTGTGGTTTAACTCACAGCGCCACCTGTGTCCCTAAAGGCTGCTCTACTAAGTACTAAAGATGCTTGCCATGAAGGGGTTGAATAATAGTGAGACTGGAGAAATAATTTGCAATGTCAGTTGAATTTCGGGAAACCATTTGCAACATTTGTTGAGCTATTTCAATTGCTTTTGTTTGATTTTCTCATTGCAAACAGCTTAAAGTCTGTAAAGTTTGAAAATAATCCTGATTTGCAATGGGGTTGGAATAATTTCAAATGCAGCTGTATAATACAAGAGGATCCTCACTTAAGATGTGGAGGAGCTGAGCCTTTCCAGATTGTGATACCTACAATTGCTATGCACAATGTGTTTGAGTGCTGTGATCATCAGCTCCCCAAAAGAGCTGGGGGTGGGGTTGATTAGAGGAGCACTCACTCAATGGTAAAGCCCCTCCTAATGTACAAATTTGTTGTTTTAATAGTATTTATAAAAATGCATGGAGCTGGGAATTTGTGACCTGAAAATTGAGCTAAAGATAAACTGTTTTGAAGAAGTGTACTGTAGAAATTGAGTGGTTTGGGAAAATGAGAGACCGCTTTTTTGGCTCAGTGTAACATAATGAGATACACAAGACATACTCATGAGGATCCCAGGGAAGCAACAGTCTTGCATTTGATTTGTGAGAAACTTTTTATTTACTTCTTTACTAATTTTCATTCTGCTCTTCAACCAAGAAGGCTAAAGAACAAATAATTAAATTGCATGTGATCTTCAAATAGCCCTTGTAAGAAAGTGACTATGATGATCATTTGTCTCACTGCCATTGCCTTTTCTTGCTCACAGGGCAGCTGCGACTCATGTCCCTCTGTGAAGAAGCAGGAAGCGGGGGTGGAGATGACCAGAGTTCTTTTTCTTCCCACAGTGATTTCTGTGTGTGGGATAATTGAAATACCACACCGCCCCCAAACATGAATCATCTATCCTTTAAATTAATTTTGTTTGTAATTAGGCTGAGCAATCATTTATCTAAAAGTTGCATAAAATACAGGGTGCCTTTCATGATATTTGACCTGGAGAGAGGCAAAACAATTGTGCCTTCTACAGACTCACATATGTGGATTAATTATTTTTAAATTGATGTGCAATTCTTAAAACCTCTAAATAATCTGAACAATTTTATTTTCAGACCAATGCATCCAAGAATAACTGAAAAGGTTTAAAGTATTTGGGGCCTTTAACCTTGTTCAACACAATGGTACCTCGGTTTAAGAACAGTCCTGTTTAAGAACGATTTGGTTTATGAACTCCGCAAAACCGGAAGCAGTGTTTGTGAACTTTACCTCAGTCTAAGAACAGAATCCGAACGCTGGAAGGCACCAGCACCGGGAGGCCTCATTAGGGAAAGCGCGCCTCGGTTTAAGAACGGTTTCAGTTTAAGAACGGACTTCCGGAACGGATTAAGTTTGTAAACCGAGGTACCATTGTATTGTTATTCCCATAGTATGGGTGGGGGTGGGGGTGCTACCCCCACCTGCCCACCCTAGAGAGTCTAAGGAGCAGGCAGGGCTCTGGGAGTCAGCAGTCTTGCCAACCAGCTGCTGGGCAGGAAACAGTTGCACGGGAAGACTCTGATCTCTTCCAAATCTCTCTTCTGAGCCGCTGCTAGGCAGAAGTGTCCTCTTTTGTGAAAGGACAAAACCTGTGCAGCCTCAGATTTTGAATCTGGTTGGGAAGTTAGACAAGTTGCACCCATTTATGATTCACCATCCAGGTGGGGATAGAAACATAAGAAACCCTTTCCCATGTTTGTATCACCCCAGCTGGCATGGAAGCCACATGTTGAGGATACAAATCACAATACCAGTCCAAAATATTTCCCTATAACAACTCAGCCACTCAACCTTCTCATCCATTTCCTCCAGCTGACTATGTTTAAATATGTTTTAAATTAGATGTGGGTGATAGATAGTTGGTTCCTACTCTGTTCCTTTTTCACTACATTCTCATATTTTGCCATCTCCTTTAGAAGATTCATGGGCTCCAGACTCAGCTTTCTTGTCAGCACCACTGACAAATATTTAATCCAAAATGCAGGTTCTCCAAGTCATTTGTCCAGATCAATGCCTATTTGTGTGGCTACTGTCGTTCCCTATGGGAAAGAAAGAATTTCTTGAGGAAATAAGCCTCCATCAGTGGTCATTTCTGCATCCGCCTGGCTTTTCATTCCTCTGCCCATTGCTCCTTTCCTTGTCCACCCATCCCAGCTCTTGACCAGCCTTGCACAGCCCTCTGGCTTCTTACTTCCTGCCACACTCCTTTTCTCCCAACAGATAAAAGTTCTCCTGCCCTTCATACTTGCGTGAGCTTTTTCTACACACACCTATACTTCCTCAGTTTTCTGTTTTCTTTGTCCACTGCATTTTCTGCTGCATTTTCTCAACGTCCTTGAGTCTCTGCCTCACACAGACGTGGTCATTAATGAATATTCTATTGATAATTTCCATTCCTTCCACAGTTAGGGTTTAGCAAGGAGTCCATGACATCACAGCTGCTCAGCCTCTCACTGCCAGGAGCTTTATCACCACAAAAACTCTTCACACAGTTCAACATAGAATTCTACCATAGCTTGTGTTGAAAAGCATTCATTTTTGTTTTCCTGAATTATTCTGGGTGTCTTTCAGCATTTTCTACTATATATACAGTTTGGAAGTTTCCAACATATATCTGCATATACTATTTATTTTCTCTCTATACTGTGGCAGGGTATCATAGGGCTACCGTTATTATTTTTTCAGCAAGTCATGTCCTCACGCTGTAGTTGCATAGGTGTCTCTGCCAAATGATACAACACATGTGAATAATCCAAGGCTTGCTCACTATCAAAAATATTGAAAAGCATTAAAAATAATTAATTGAGGTTCTGCCCCCCCCCAGCAGAAGCCTGCCCGCTGCCCCACGATGTCCTCTTTTTGTGGGAGCATTTCCTTTCAGTATTGTTGTTAGAATGTTTTCAGTTGCTGAGATAGCTTCCACATTTGATCATTGCAATGGATTGCTTTGAAGTCATTTCTGCACGAGGTAAATTTTTAGCTCCCCAGTTTTCTCCCACCTATCCCTTATTTTGCCTGACCAGAGGTGGCAACCCAAAGGTGGCATATCCACATGGAAGTGTAACAGAGATTAGCATAATTCAAGGACAGAGCTGGGTATGGAGTCCTCCCGGCATAGATAATATTTGTCCAGCTCCAAATTGTTGCTGCACTTCTGTGGCAAGAAAATTGCTGGAAAGAAACAGATCCCTTGTTAAGAATCTGTTAGACTGGAGTGAAAGAAGGGAAAGAGTTGTCAGAAGAGTTTTTTGTATGTATTCGTCAAACTTATTGTCATGTTCTTTTCTCTTCAGGTATTACAACAACTTTACCCTATGTACAGAAGACAAGGCTGCAACAGCAAAGTGCTTTTGGCCTAACCCCATTGCTGAGGGCTTCATCACTGGAATCCATAAACAATTCTTCACAAACTGTACTTCAAAAAAAGTGCATTGGGAAGATCCACCAGATAAAATTTTGATTACCCTGATTTTCATTCCAGTTCTCTTGACAATTGCCATGATTGGGCTAGTGGTATGGTGCAGTAAGAGAAATGATATTTTAGTGTAGCTAAACCTTCGTCACCATTCTTTATTATTTTTATTTTAGCTTTGTTTTTAGAATGACAGATGGCAAAATAATAATAATTTATACATATTTACAGAGTTCTAAGCTGTGTCAAGCAATAAAAGAAATATTTATGCAGCCACACATGCCTACAATCTGCAGCCATTACTGGTACTTCTCCAGCAGTACAGAAATTGTTTTGGAAGCCATATGGAAAGAACTGAAAATATAATTTGAATCTGCTACTTATAATGGAACGTTGGGCCTTTGTTCAGTATGTAAAAAAATAAATAAATTGTATTTACTACAGGGTTTGTTTTGGAATTTAAAAGCATACTGTATTTAAGGCTTTGAAGCATAAATGTTTACAGCCCTCTGTGACCAAAGAACCGTTAACATGAGTGTTGCTGAAGAACCTGATTTCATCACTCTTCTGTTTTCCAAAACACATAAACGTGAAAAGGAGCAGCTAATAATAATAATAATAATAATAATAATAATATCCCACCCATCTGGCTGGCTTCCAGCAAAATATTTACAAATACAATAATTCATCAAGTATTAAAAGCTTTCCTAAACAGCGCTGCCTTCAGGTGTCTTCTAAAAGTCAGATAGTTGTTTATTTCCTTGACATCTGGTGGGAGGGCATTCCACAGGGTGGGTGCCACCACCGAGAAGGCCCTCTGTCTGGTTCCCTGTAACTTCGCTTCTCACAGTGAGGGCACCGCCAGAAGACCCTCGGAGCCGGACCTCAGTGTCCGGGTTGAACAAGGAGGGTGGAGACGCTTTTTCAGGTATAGTGGGCCGAGGCCGTTTAGGGCTTTAAAGGTCAGCACTTGGCCACTCCCAGTCCACAGTCTAGCTACTGCATTCTGGATTAGTTGTAGTTTTCAGGTCACCTTCAAAGGGAACCCCATGTAGAGCGCATTCAAGTCCAAGCGAGAGATAACTAGAGCATGCACCATTCTGGCAAGACTGTCCACAGGTAGGGAGGGTCAGCCTGCTTACCAGATGGAGCTAGCAGACAGCGCCCTGGACACAGATTTGACCTGCACCTCCATGGACAGCTGTGAGTCTAAAATGACTCCCAGGCTGTGCGCCTGCTCCTTCAGGGGCACAGTTACCCCATTCAGGATCAGGGAGTCCCCCACACCCACCCGCCCCCTGTCGGGGGCTTCTGTACAGTACTTCTGCCTTAAAGGATGGCATCGGGAGCTGGAGTGTACAGAATGAACTTTTGGAAAGATGCAGGTTTCTTTTTGACATAGCTGGAAGAAGAATGAGAGAAACTTGGCTGACTATGAATTTGTTAAAAGTGGCTCCTCTCTTTTAATTACCATTTTTCTTGTTAATTTTAGGACCATTTCTACCTTTGTAGAACTTTGGGTCTTTTGTGCTTGTAATATGCTTTAAATAGACAATTCTAGGAAAAATAAATAAAATACAGCCACTATGTTAGTAATATACGTGCCTTTCAGAATTTGTAAACTGGGGTATCCTTTATGTGTCTTGCTTTTGGAAAGGAACTTTCCAGGATGGGAAGCAAACTTCCATCAACAAACATACTATGTGGGAAACTGGATGTCAATATGAAATGACAAATATATAACAACTTTGAGTCTCAGATTTGCCACATTTTACGTGCTCTACAAGCTAAATATTCCATTTTGAGAGCTAACATTTTCCAGTCATAAACAGTTTTGTTTTCAATCCTCACACAAATAAAGCTAGAACTGCTTACTATTTGTCTGTTGACTGTTATCTAGTTTCCATCTGTTGCTCATGATATCTATGAGATGCATGTCTGTCATATGTTAGCATGAAAATGTTATTTGTGTTACTGCTGTATTTGTATAAAATTCATTATGTGTTGCAGCTTGGCCTGTTCTGTTCAGAAAGGCTTGCTAATGTAAAATGTAACTCCAGCAATTTTTTGCACATCTTTTTGTATAAGGGCACAGAAACCGAGGCAGAAAATCTGATCAAATCTATAAGATCATCTATAAGATGATATTTATTTTAATGGTTTTGTATCCAACAACCAACTCAGAATCAAACTTCTGCTTTCACAAGATCAGCAAAAAATAGGAACACATATAATTTATTTCATGGAATGCTGGGAACAGTGGATTGGGTATTTCCTCTCACATGACCTCAGGCAGGCGCAAAGACTTGTGGGAGGCAGACACTTACTTCCTCAGTTTTTTCTCCTGTCTGACTCAGCAGTATGTTTCTCCTGCCTCTCCTCCTTCTTCAGATGATATTTCAATTTTTGATCTCATTCTGTTGTTGCTTTATTTCCCCAGTCTTCCTTAGTTTTAGCAACTTAGATTCTTTGAATCTATCTATCTTTGAATCTATCTATAGAAAATCGTCCCTCCCCGCCCCTGTTTGTTTTCCTTGCAACCTTAGTTCATCTTGGTTTTAGTTTATTTAGTTTACTTTCTTGCAGAGCTTCCTTGTATACTGCTCTCCTACAGTGTCGCTGAATATGCTTGTTTTTCACATGCTGTGGCTCCGTTTTGCTGCACACCATTTTATTGATCGGATTTAAATATAAGCGGGGGGAAATCCTACCTGAGGCTTTTCGCAATCATGGCTCATTTTCCGTTGCTGCTGGCTCCATAGCACAACCTCATTTCTTTGGTGATTTCTACAGTCTTCAGCCATTATTTTCTGTGTCATTTAAGACTGCTGTCCGTGATATGGCAGAAGGAGCTGCGGTTATTATTCCTCCCGGTTCATAATCGCAGCGACGGAGTGAGCAGGCACTGGTAGACTGCTTCTGAACCTCCTAGTTAAGGAGTGATTCATTTGTTTATTATTATTTACGCTTATTATTCTGTGACTTGCAGTCTATTTCTTCCTAGCCTGCTTGTGGTGGCATTGGAGAGACATTGGAGTTTGTGCCTTTTCCCCATAGTCCACTGTGGTGGCATTGGAAGTGAATGCTACTCAGTCTGCCCTGTGTGGCTGCATTCAGAACAGTTTCATTAATTTCCATTTATTATATGGAGCCTATACAAGGAGCCCCTGAACCTCTTCCCAAAAAGGCTTAACCAAAAGCTTAAGCACGTCTTACCCTCTAAGGGAATAGGACGCAATAAAGCTGCTGCTTCTGTCACCCCACCCCCAAATATTTTGACTGCAGTTTTATTGCAGTTGGATTCCCCTATGCAGTCCAAAAGAATTTATCTCTAGCAGATAAACTATATGACCTGGATCCTGATTTCATATCATATATTAAGACACCTACAGTAGACAGTCCTGTTTTCACTCTTGTTCCTAAAGAGGGAGACGCCCAATTGAAGGATGTAACCGATAGGAAGTTGGAATTTGCACTTCATAAAATCCATGATGCAGCTGCCCTATCTATAAGGGCATCTTGTGCAGCAACTTTCTCTGCACACGCATGCATTGTGTGGCTCAAGGACCTTTTGCACTCCCTTCCCCCAGATGCCATTCGTCAATGCCAAACTCCTTCTAAACTTTTACAAGCACAAATCTTTATGGCAGGTGCAACCATGGATGCTATGCAATTTACAATTAGAGCTAAGTCCTCTCAAATAGTGGCACGCCGCACACTTTGGCTTAAGAACTGGCATGCAGAAGCTGTGTCCAAAGTAAACCTCTCTACTGTGTCCTTTGCTGGGGGTCAGTTGTTTGGGGAAGCTGCTCTCAAAGATGTCTTGATCGAGTCTAAGGATAAATGCAAAATCTTAGTATCTCAAAAGGATGATAGGCATATGTCCAGATGCTACTTTCCTTATTCACAAGCTCAATCCTTTCATTCCCTTAGAAACCAAAATAGGCAAGGGATTTTAGATTTAAGTCATTCAGGCAGAGGACCCAAGACCATCATGGCTTCCAGCACCCTCCTTCCTCCAATTCCAAATTCAACAAGCAGAGAACCCAGTGATGGGGTTTCTTCCCAAGTAGGGGGTCGTCTATCCCACTTCCCACTTGGCAAAGTTCTATAAACGATCATTGGGTGTTAAAAGTTATAGACCTCATCTCAGTTCCTCCATGATATTTCATACCTTCTCTCTTACCAAATAACAAAATTCGCTTACAAGCAGTTTGAAAATGCGTAAGTCAGTTCCTGGAAATGGCAGCAATTGTGCCAGTTCCAGTCAAGCAATGCTTCCAAGGCCAAAAAAAGGACACAAAAAATGGCAGCCAGTTCTTGATCTGAAGTTCCTAAAGTGTTGCTTACAAAAAATTCAAAATGGAGTCCTTAACCTCCATCAGGGAGGCTCTTCGCGTCATCGACTCTCTCTCATCCACCAATCTTCAAGAAGCATACTTCCATGTTCAAATGCATCAAATCACCAAAAGTATCTATGGTTTGCCATAGGCAAGCATCATTTTCAGTTCCGAGCTCTCCTGTGTGGTCTAGCCTCTTCGCCCTGAGTTTTCTTTAAGATAATGATCTACAAGGCATTCATATTTGGTCGTACCTAGTCGGCCTGCTCCTCCAGGCGACATCCCCTCAACAGGCTCATCTCCATTTGCAGATCACCCTCAAGACATTACAATCTCACGGCTTCTTGATCAACTACAAAAAAGTTGCTTGGCCCCATCACAAAGGATCATTCACCTAGGCACCCTACTAGATACACTTCAAGGTCTTGTGGCTTTTTCACTAGAGTGGATCAGCAAAATCTCCACAGTGGTAGCTTCAGTCTTAAAGACAAAAAAGATGACGGCCAAATGACTGCCAACAATTCTGGGACTCTTCATGTCAGCTTCTCAGATTACACGTTGGGCGAAACACCATGCAAGAACCCTACGGTGGTTTTGACTTCCACATCACAATTGCCCCAGATCTTTGCTCTTATCTCCTCAGCTCAAACTGTCCATGCTGTGGTGGGTGCAAACCTCCAATCTTCAGAAAGGCACTCCATTCAGAAATCCGGGCAGCACTCAAATAATCACAGACACCAGTTTTCAAGGATGGGGCGCCCATTGTCAAGCTCATTGTCAAGACCACTCAAGGTCTGTGGTCGAGCTTGGAGGCCACTTACTCCATCAGTTGGCTAGAGCTGAGAGCAGCCAGACTGGCAATTGTTTGTTTCTCCTCTTGTCTCCAACTCCATCACATCCTCCTTCGAAAAGACAACTCAACAACAAAAGCTCACATACCTCGTTAAGGAGACACCTGTTTGGAATCTCTCCAAAAAGAGACGGCTCTTCTCTTCAGTTGTGCCGAGTGTCACCTCCTCAGCCTCACGGCAGAACATTTCACCAGTGATGGCAAGCAGTTTGGTTGAGCAGATCCCTCAAAGGGAAGGGAAAGTCAGCGAACAGGTGCTTCATCAAATTCAACACTGCTGGGGTCCTCTACAAGTCAATCTCTTTGCTCACAAGCTAAACCGTCAGCTACCCCGTGGTTTCAGCAGGTTCCAAGACAACCAAGCAGAAGCCTGGAATGCACTAATAACGCCACAACCAAAGGAATTCTTGTATGCCTTCCCTCCTCAAGCCATCATTCTGAGAGTCCTCCAAAAGATCAGGTTGGGAAAAGCTCAGGTGGTTCTTGTTGCATTGTTCTGGCCCTGCAGTTCTTGGCTGTCAGAGATTCAGGTTCTTTCAGTGGCACCACCATTTCATCCTCCTGTATAATTTAGTTTACTTTGCCAGGAACCATTGACTCATCCGAACCCACAATGGTTGAAGCTGACTGCATGGCGTTTGAGCGCCATAGCCTGAAATCTCGTGGTCTGGATGAGAATGTTATCTCCACTATTATAGCTTTCGGACATCCATCCACAAGACCTATTTATCAATCCAGTAGACTGAAGAGGTGCAGAGGGCGTTCGAGAGACTCAAGGCAATGTTTGCCTCAGAAGAGTACCTAGCACGTCCAGATCCACACCGACCTATGGTAGTTGAGACTGATGCTTCCAACATGGCACTGGGGGCAGTTCTACTGCAAGAGGATGAGACTGGGGACCTGAGACTGCGTCTTCCACTCTCGCAAGCTGAGTCCATCAGAGCCGAAATACATCATTTGGGAGAAGGAATTGCTTGTTATCTGGGACTCTCTGGAAATGTGGTGGTGGAATTTAGAACACTGGCGGACAACTCGGCGTCTTAACCAGAGGCAAATAATTCTTCGCCAGATTCAACTCAGAACCAAAGAGCAGATGCTCTTTCTCATTAACCAGAATATCAGGAAGTGCCTGCCTGCCACAAGTCTTTGCTCCTGCCTGTGGTCATGTGAGAGGAAATACCCAATCCACTGTCCCCAGCATCCCTGTTCCATAAATCTACACCTCAGGTAAGCCAATCATTCTTTCTAGTTGCTGCATGCCCTACGTACTTCCCTATGATTACTTGGTTAAAATGCTGGGAGCCTGGTGGGAGTATGTACCACAAAGTTTTTCCTACACTATTGATAATGCAGTTCAGCATTAAAAAAAAACCACAAATGAAATTATTCTATGATTTGAATGTACTTCACTTAATGCATAGTTAAATGCACCAACTTTGATGACTTTAAAAGGGAATTAGAAAAATGCTATGATAAGGCTCTCAATGGCTATGTGTGACAATGGCTCCATGCTACCTCCAGGACCACAAGCAACATGCCTCTGAATGGCCATCAATGGGGAGCAACAGCAGGAATGGGCTGCGCACTCATGTCCTGCTTCTGGGTTGGCCACTGTGGGAAACAAGATGGGCACTGGATTTATTCAGAAGAGCTCTTATTTTGTTGTTAATGCTTCTAAAAAGTGCTGAATGCCTTGATTATAATTTATCATCTTTTAGAATCTCTTTGCTTAGTGACCAAAATGGAAACCAGGCACAAATGGATGAGGCATATGAGGGAGATGTTTAAAGATAAGTTGTTTAGGGTTCTGGAAGGGGAGAAGCTGTGTACATCTTTTCTTTCAGGATTTCACCATCCCATTATAATCTTGCCCATTGTTTGAGCCTTTGTCATTGTGGAGCTTCTCCACCCCTGGACACTGAGGTCCAGCTCTGAGGGCCTTCTGGCGGTTCCCTCACTGCGAGAAGTGAGCTTACAGGGAACCTGGCATAGGGCCTTCTTGGTGGTGGTGCCTGCCCTGTGGAACGCCCTCCCATCTGAAGGCATGGGAGTTTTTAATGTTTAATGCTGTATTGTGTTTTAATATTCGGTTGGGAGCTGCCCAGAGTGGCTAGGGAAACCCAGCCAGATGGGCGGGGTATAGATAAATAAATAAATAATAATAATTATGATGTAGATCATGCTGGCCCACATTCTTAACACAGGCATTCCTTCTTCTGGATTCACCCACAACAGGGAAACTAGAGAGAAATGTCATGATTAAATCTGATATTTGCAATTCTAGTGTTTCACTTTTACCTGCAAGATAAAAAATAGTTAAATTGGCATCAACTGGCTGGCAAGGCCTTGGGGATGAGGCAGCTTTACAATCATCCATTATTTTAGCTCTCATGGACTTTCTGACATCTTTATCCTCAGGCAGCACTGCGTTAATTTCAAAGCAATTTTTGGAAGGGTATCTTCAGGAACATTAAAGCTGTGAAACCAACCATGTAGTAGAATCTGCCCTCATTTATCTGGTGACTCAGAGGAACTCATAGCACGGACAGTATACATAAATACAGAGCTAATCAGTGGAAATAGTGTTGGGTGGGGGGGTAGTTTCCAAGATTCCAGTTTTAAGGATTGGAAATACTTATTTTGCACCTTCTATAAATTGAACCCCAGCCTAAAGGGGAGGGCCTCGGTTTTAAAGCAAAAACATCCCTGCAACCTTCAATGGGTAAGTATGAACTAGCTAAGAGTTATCTCTCAGCAGCTCTCCTCAATCTTTCATCTCCCACTGAACCTCTGACTGATTTGCCTCCCACTGACTTACTCCTGGGGTTGCAAATGCAGCAGGTGTCAGTATACCCCCAGTGCATCCTTCGAAAGGTCTCAGTAATGCTTCCCCTCAAAAATTCACATTCCATGGGAGATTGCTTGCTCTTCCTGCTCTGTTCCTTTTTTGCACATCCCTTAAACATGCCTACATGTCACTGGATGCCTGGACTGGACTCCCAGCCACCCTTCTGAGCAGAGGAGAGGTTTAAAGAACTTGTCTGAAAGCGAGTGTGGCAGTGGCTGATTTCGGTGTCTTTTATCTCCATTGATGGGGAGGATCTTATGGGATCTTGGCCCTGCCAAGATTTTGAACCCTCCTCAGACCTCCAAATCCATGGTCTAGTCTTTGCCTTGCCCCCCACAATAACATCAGTACATTTCCCGCTGCTGAGAGGCTTCTGTCCACCTTCTCTGTTTAGCTAGTCATAAAAATCACATGCAGTGGACCCCTCCCCAAGCATCTCTGTTGCCTAGAAAGTTATAAGCAGCGAGGGCTGGGTGATTCCAATTCTGTCAGAAAACTTAAGCTCTGAACTGGGTGGTAGTGGTCCTTGCATAGCCCCAAGACATCCTGTGGAAATTTGCTCTTTTGAGCCCTCCCATATTGTGTGTGCATGCATCATAGGCACCAACTCCTAGGGGCTGAGGCACTTTGTGTTGGAAAAATGCCCTGGGGTGCCCCTGCAGCCCGCAAACTCCGAATGTCCTCCAGTACGTACAGCTCTGGAAAAGGCATTCCCCTTCTTCTCCAATGAGCTTCAGCGACATATACCAACTAATATATGCACACTAATCTTCTGGCGTAACAGCAAGAAGAATGAGACATCATAGAGCTAATCTACGTATTTAAACACTACATACAGACAAAGGAATCATTGCGTCCTTTCTCTCCAGCTACACACAGTACACAGTTCTCTCCAGTACACACAGTGGAAGAGATAAGACTCTTCCTTTCCCACACTCTTCCCAGTGAATTAAACCAATCACATCTGCAGCAACCCCCCCCCCATTTTTTTGAGGAGGCCACCCCCGCTCCCATTGTTCAGAGGTCAGAGGAGGTTTCTCAGGAGGCAGATGAGGTGATCAGGCACTCACATTTCATAGAATCATAGAATCCTAGAGTTGGAAGAGACCAAAAGGGCCATCGAGTCCAACCCCCCTGCCAAGAAGGAAACACCATCAGAGCACTCCTGACATATAGTTGTCAAGCCTCTGCTTAAAGACCTCCAAAGAAAGAGACTCCACCACACTCCTTGGCAGCAAATTCCACTGTCGAACAGCTCTTACTGTCAGGAAGTTCTTCCTAATGTTTAGGTGGAATCTTCTTTCTTGTAGTTTGGATCCATTGCTCCGTGTCCGCTTCTCTGGAGCAGCAGAAAATAACCTTTCTCCCTCCTCTATGTGACATCCTTTTATATATTTGAACATGGCTATCATATCACCCCTTAACCTCCTCTTCTCCAGGCTAAACATGCCCAGCTCCCTTAGCCGTTCCTCATAAGGCATCGTTTCCAGGCCTTTGACCATTTTGGTTGCCCTCCTCTGGACACGTTCCAGTTTGTCAGTGTCCTTCTTGAACTGTGGTGCCCAGAACTGGACACAATACTCCAGGTGAGGTCTGACCAGAGCAGAATACAGTGGCACTATTACTTCCCTTGATCTAGATGCTATACTCCTATTGATGCAGCCCAGCATAGCATTGGCTCTTTTAGCTGCCGCGTCACACTGTTGGCTCATGTCAAGTTTGTGGTCAACCAAGACTCCTAGATCCTTTTCACATGTACTGCTCTCAAGCCAGGTGTAACCCATCTTGTATTTGTGCCTCTCATTTTTTTTTGCCCAAGTGCAATACTTTACATTTCTCCCTGTTAAAATTCATCTTGTTTCTTTTTGCCCAGTTCTCTAATCTGTCAAGGTCGTTTCGAAGTGTGATCCTGTCCTCTGGGGTGTTAGCCACCCCTCCCAGTTTGGTGTCATCTGCAAATTTGATCAGGATGCCCTTGAGTCCATCATCCAAGTCGTTGATAAAGATGTTGAATAAGACCGGGCCCAAGACAGAACCCTGTGGCACCCCACTAGTCACTCTTCTCCGGGATGAAGAGGAACCATTGATGAGCACCCTTTGGGTCCAGTCAGTCAGCCAGTTACAAATCCACTGAGTGGTAGCATAGTCAAGACCGCATTTTACCAGCTTCTTTACAAGAATATCATGGGGCACCTTGTCAAATGCCTTGCTGAAATCAAGGTAGGCTACATCCACTGCGTTCCCTTCATCTACCAGGCTTGTAATTCTGTCAAAAAACGAGATCAGGTTAGTCTGACATGACTTATTTTTCAGAAATCCATGCTGACTATTGGTGATCACAGCATTCCTTTCTAGGTGCTCACAGACTGTTTGCTTAATGATCTGCTCCAGAATCTTCCCTGGTATTGATGTCAGACTGATTGGGCGGTAATTATTTGGGTCATCTCTTTTCCCCTTTTTGAAAATAGGGACAACATTTGCCCTCCTCCAGTCTGCCGGGACTTCGCCTGTTCTCCAGGAATTCTCAAAGATGATTGCCAGTGGTTCTGAGATCACATCTGCCACTTCTTTTAATACTCTTGGATGCAG
Organism: Podarcis tiliguerta; assembly: GCF_965153285.1. Classification (NCBI taxonomy): domain Eukaryota; kingdom Metazoa; phylum Chordata; class Lepidosauria; order Squamata; family Lacertidae; genus Podarcis; species Podarcis tiliguerta. The sequence goes on from NC_139539.1 coordinate 97,092,070, forward strand.
TTCATCTGGCCCTGGAGACTTGAATACATCTAAACTAGCCAAGTATTCTTGTACTATCTCCTTAATTATTCTGGGCTGTGTTTCCTCTGCTGAATCATTTGCTTCTTCAGGTCGGGCATTGTTTTCCTTATCGGAGAAGACTGAGGCAAAGAAGGCATTGAGGAGTTCAGCCCTTTCTGTGTCCCCTGTTTGCATTTCACCATCTTCTCCTCTGAGTGACCCCACTGTTTCTTTGTTCTTCCTTTTGCTATGAACATACCCATAAAAGTCTCTTTTTTTGCTTTTAACCTCTCTAGCAAGCCTGAGTTCATTCTGTGCTTTAGCTTTTCTGACTTTGTGTCTACATGTGCTGGCTATTTGTTTGAATTCCTCTTTGGTGGTTTCCCCCCTTTTCCATTTTTTGTACACATCCTTTAAGTTCTTTAGATAGCCACCCTGGCTTCTTTAGGCACCTTCCATGTTTCCGTCTCATTGGTATTGCCTGAAGTTGTGCTTTTACTATCTCCCTCTTAACAAACTCCCAGCCATCATAAACTCCCTTTCCTTTTAGTATTACTGTCCATGGGATCTCACCCAGCACTTCCCTAAGTTTTATGAAGTTGGCTTTCTTAAAGTCAAGAAGTTGAGTCCTAGTATGCTTGGCTGCTCCTTTCCGCTGTATAGTAAACTTCAGAAGAGCATGATCACTCGCGCCTAATGATCCTTCCACTTCTACCCCACTAACCAGGTCATCAACATTGGTTAGGACCAGATCTAAAATGGCTGTTCCTCTTGTTGCTTCTCCCACTTTCTGGACAATGAAGTTGTCTGCAAGGCCAGGGAGGAATCTGTTTGACCTTATGCTCTTGGCTGAGTTTGACATCCAACAAATATCCGGGTAATTGAAGTCCCCCATTACTACTATCTCCCTTCCTTTTGCATGCTTGGCCATCTGTTCCAGGAAGGCATCATCTATGTCCTCCGTTTGGCTTGGGGATCTATAATAAACTCCCACAATGAGGGCTCTGTTATTCTTCTCTCCCTTAATTTTGACCCAAATGCTCTCACTTTGGCTTTGAGGTTCTAAATCTTGGATCTCTTCACAGGTATACACATCCCTGACATATAACGGCACTCCTCCTCCTTTCTTGTCTGGTCTGTTTCTCTGAAATAGATTGTATCCCTCCATTATTACATTCCAATCGTGGGCCTTATCCCACCAGTGATGGGATAAAGCATCAGTTTCAGTGATGCCTATTATGTCATATTTAGTTTGCTGTACCAAGAGCTCAAGCTCATCTTGTTTATTTCCCATGCTTTGTGCATTAGTGTACAGACATTGAAGTCCATTAATCATTCCCCCATGTCTCTTATTTAAGGATTTTTTCCTCCCACCACTAGGTCTGCGTGCTGTTTGCTCCATTTGGGCTATCACATTTGGATGATCATCTTCATCAATTGATAGACTCCTACCTTCAGGAGCACTGTCTCCCTCCCCCACATTAGTCAGTTTAAAGCCCTCCTGATGAGGTTTCTGAGATTTTTGGCAAAAACATTCCTCCCAACCGTTGTGAGGTGCAGCCCAACGTTTGCCAGAAGTCCATCTTCAAGAAACTGCAGTCCGTGATCTAAGAATCCAAACCGGTCCTGTTTACACCATTTGCGAAGCCAGCTGTTCACTTCCACTATGTTTCCCTCTCTCCCTGGGCCACGTCGTTCAACTGGGAGGACAGATGAGATGACAATTTGTGTATTTAATTGCTTCAATTTCCTGCTCAGAGCCTCGTAGTCTCTTTTGATCTTCTGGAGGCTATTGCTTGCAGTGTCATTGGTTCCCACATGAACCAAGAGGAAGGGGTATTTGTCAGTGGGTTTTATGATTGCTTGCAGTCGTTCAGTTACATCTTGGATCTTAGCCCCGGGGAGACAGCACACTTCCCGAGACATCTTGTCAGGCCCACAGATCACTGCTTCTGTTCCCCTCAGTAGGGAATCCCCTATCACCACTACACGTCTCCTCTTAGGTTTGGTCGGGATTCTTCCGTGAGCTGTCCGTTCCAGCGTCGCCTGCACATTCCCTGAGGACTGACTTTGCTGCTCATCTTCATATACCTGATCGGCTGTAATGAGGGAGAGATCTTCAAATGGAGTCTGCTCTTCGTCTTCCATGCTAGGGGAGAGGATCTCAAAGCGATTGTGTATTTCTAAACAATCAGAGCGAACCCTGGGCCTCCTACTTATTTGAGTCACGTTTCTCCATATATCTGGCTCCTATGTTGGTGAACTAGCCTCCTTCTCTTTTTTTTTTTTTAACATAATTTTTATTAGCAGGCCAATCCAATCACATTATTTCCAAATCATAATTCCAAATTATACAGCCAAATTTTTAAATTTATTGGGGGTACCCATACATCAAGCTCTGAACGAGGATCAAAACATCACTTCTGTTCCTGCTTTTATCAAACAGTTCTATCCAGATCTGTCCAGACAGTCTCTTTATTACCGTATTTTTCGCCCTATAGGACGCACTTTTTCCCCTCCAAAAATGAAGGGGAAATCTGGGTGCGTCCTATGGGGCGAATGCAGGCTTTCGCTGAAGCGTGGAGAGCGAGAGGGGTCGGTGCGCACCGACCCCTCTCGCTCTCCAGGCTTCAGGAAGACATCCGCAGCCTAGGCAGCCCTGCGGGAGGTCCCGCAGGGATGTCTAGGCTGCAGATAGCAGCCTGCTTCCCGGAGCGTCGGGCGCCCTGAAAGCAGAGCGCACGGCGCTTCGGGAACACGTCCGCACCCTAGGCAGCCCTGCGGGAGGTCCCCGCAGGGCTCCCCACGCTGCGGATAGCAGCCTGCTGCCCGGCGGGTGGGGCGCCCTGAAGCAGAGCGCCCCTCGCGCCGGGCAGACACCCGCAGCGTGGGGAGCCCTCCAGGAGTTCCCCGCAGCGCTCCCCACGCTGCAGATAGCAGCCTGCCGCCCGGCGGGTGGGGCGCCCTAAAGCAGAGCGCCCCTCGCACCGGGCAGACACCCGCAGCGTGGGGAGCCCTCCAGGAGTTCCCCGCAGCGCTCCCCACACTGCGGATAGCAGCCTGCTGCCTGGCGCGAGGGGCGCTCTGCTTCAGGGCGCCCCTCACGCCAGGCAGACACCCGCAGCGTGGGGAGCCCTCCAGGAGTTCCCTGCAGCGCTCCCCACGCTGCGGATAGCAGCCTGCTGCCTGGCGCGAGGGGCGCTCTGCTTCAGGGCGCCCCTCACGCCAGGCAGACACCCGCAGCGTCGGGAGCCCTCCAGGAGTTCCCTGCAGCGCTCCCCACGCTGCGGATAGCAGCCTGCTGCCTGGCGCGAGGGGCGCTCTGCTTCAGGGCGCCCCTCACGCCAGGCAGACACCCGCAGCGTGGGGAGCCCTCCAGGAAAAAAAATTTTTTCCTTTATTTCCCCCCAAAAAAACTAGGTGCATCCTATGGGACGGAGCGTCCTATGGGACGAAAAATACGGTACTTTCTTCGTCTTTTTGTTGTTATCATATATTCCTTTCTTTGCGATCTCTGATAGTCTTCACAACAGGTTTAGAAACAAACAACATCTGCGTGGGTTTTGCACAGTCCAAGAGTCATATCTCATAAGGACAGCCGTCATTCCTCCCCTTCTTCAAAAATTTATCTTCGGTCTGTCCTATTAATTTTCCCTAGCTTGCCACATATTTCACAAAGGGGCTCTTCCAGGTTATCACATTTCAATCCATCATTCACATTCCAATGACCCTGGTCCTCCTCCCCTCGCTTTTCTTCAAGAAGCCTGTCTTAGCAGGACGCCATTAAAAACTGCGTCATAGAATTTTTCCTCCGCTCTCCAATATTTACCAGTCCTCTCTTCAATCAATAATTCACTCCACACAGCTCTTAAATTCGAACTAGCCTCCTTCTCAGGGGAGTCCCCTGTCTCCTCCTTGGTGGAGACGGTGTGCTCTGTTGCTTCCAAGAAGAGCTCCATCTCTCTAATTCTTTGGAGCTTAGCTACACGTTCCTCCAGTTGCTGGACTTTGTCTTCTAAGAGGGCAATCAACATGCAATTGCTGCAGGTAAAGCTGCCTGCAACAAAGGTTGGCAAGATGGCAAACATTGCGCAGGAACTGCAGGCAACTGCAGCTGTTCCCTCCCCCTCCATCTTGAGAACGTGTCGTTGGGGGTGGCTACAGCGGTCCTTCATCATAAAAAACATGAAGACAGGACAAATAACTCCCACCCAAAAACACACACACAAAAAACCCCCCTAGGTCTCCCCCAACAAACGTTTGAGACTAGCTCCCCTAAATCTAAAAGATGGATCAAACTGCTCTTTCTTTCTTTCTTTCTTTCTTTCTTTCTTTCTTTCTTTCTTTCAGAACTTGCCATAGTTTGCTGTGGTCGACACAGTCAAAGGAAGGCTTTTGCGTAGTCAATGAAGCAGAAGTAGATGTCTTTCTGGAACTCTCTAGCTTTCTCCATAATCCAACGCATGTTTGCAATTTGGTCTCTGGTTCCTCTGCCCCTTCGAAATCCAGCTTGCACTTCTGGGAGTGCTTGGTCCACATACGGCTTAAGCCTGCCTTGTAGAATTTTAAGCATAACCTTGCTAGTGTGTGAAATGAGAGCAATTGTGCGGTAGTTGGAGCATTCTTTGGCACTGTCCTTTGGGATTTGGATGTAGACTGATCTTTTCCAATCCTCTGGCCACTGCTGAGTTTTCCAAACTTGCTGGCATATTGAGTGTAGCACCTTAACAGCATCATCAGTTAAAATGTCATTACTTCCACTGGCCTTGTTATTAGCAGTGCTTTCTGAGGTCCATTTGACTCTCCAGGATGTCTGGCTCAAGGTCAGCAACCTGGGGTGTACGAGACATCCATATCTTTCTGGTATAATTCCTCTGTGTATTCTTGCCACCTCTTCTTGATGTCTTCTGCTTCTGTTAGGTCCTCACCACTTTTGTCCTTTATTATGGTAATCTTTGCACAAAATGTTCCTTTCATATCTACAATTTTCTTGAACAGATCTCTGGTTTTTCCCATTCTGTTGTTTTCCTCTATTTCTTTGCATTGCTTGTTTAAGAAGGCCCTCTTCGTCCTCTCCCCCATGCTTTTTAATATCTATATGAAGCCGCTGGGAGAGATCATCAGGGGGGTTGGGCTGGGTGTTCATCAGTATGCAGATGACACCCAGCTCTACCTCTCCTTTAAATCAGAACCAGTGAAGGCGGTGAAGGTCCTGTGTGAGTGCCTGGAGGCTGTTGGAGGATGGATGGCGGCTAACAAATTGAGGTTGAATCCTGACAAGCAGAAGTACTGTTTTTGGGGGACAGGGGGCAGGCAGGTGTGGGGGATTCCCTGGTCCTGAATGGGGTAACTGTGCCCCTGAAGGACCAGGTGCGCAGCCTGGGAGTCATTTTGGACTCACAGCTGTCCATGGAGGCACAGGTTAATTCTGTGTCCAGGGCAGCTGTCTACCAGCTCCACCTGGTACGCAGGCTAAGACCCTACCTGCCCGCAGACTGTCTTGCCAGAGTGGTGCATGCTCTAGTTATCTCCCGCTTGGACTACTGCAACATGCGGCTACCTTAGAAGGTGACCCGGAAACTGCAATTAATCCAGAATGTGGCAGCTAGACTGGTGACTGGGAGTGGCCGCCGGGACCACATAACACCGGTTCTGAGAGATCTGCATTGGCTCCCAGTACGTTTCTGAGTACAATTCAAAGTGTTGGTGCTGACCTTTAAAGCCCTAAACGGCCTCGGTCCTGTATACCTGAAGGAGCGTCTCCACCCCCACTGAGATCCAGCGCCGAGGGCCTTCTGGCGGTTCCCTCATTGCGAGAAGTAAGGTTACAGGGAACCAGGCTTCTCGGTAGTGGCGCCTGCCCTGTGGAACGCCCTCCCATCAGATGTCAAAGCGATAAACAACTATTTTACTTTTAAAAGACAACTGAAGGCAGCCCTCTTTAGGGAAGTTTTTAATGTCTGATGCTGTACTGTTTTTAATATTCAGTTGGAAGCCGCCCAGAGTGGCTGGGGAAACCCAGCCAGATGGGCGGGGTATAAATAAATTATTATTATTATTATTATTATTATTATTATTATTATTATTATTATTCTCTCCTTTGGAAGATTCTTTGGAAATCTGCATTCAATTTCCTGTATCTTTCACTTGCGTTTTGTTTGTCTTCTCTCCCCTGCTATTTGTAAGGCCTCGTTGGACAGCCACTTTGCTTTCTTGCATTTCCTTTTCATTGCTGCCTCCTGTTACGAGCCTCCATACTCCAGGCATTCTTCAGGCACTCTGTCCACCAAACCTAAATCCTTAAAACTGTTCCTCACTTATGTGTATTCATAAGGGATTTGATTTAGATTGTATCTTACTGGCCCAGTGGTGCTAAGGGGCAAATCTGATTTTTTTTATGTTGATGGTATTTTTTTGTTGCTCTTGAGGGAAAGGGGGGTGGTTACCTGTTTTATTGCAAGCATCATACTTTAATATACACTGCGTTTCACGCAATTTGTAAAACTACTCCACGCTGAACTTTTTTTTTCAATTTCCCCAAAATTAAATTTTTCTCCAGAAAAAAACCCGGAAAAACATTTTTTTCCCCTCATGGCTTCAAAATTTCTGGAAATTTTACATCTCTAGCTATCACTAATGCCCTCTGACGTTAATGGGGAAGTGTTATGCCTATCAATGTGGTTGCTCGAGAGCGAACAGGCAAGATCCCTCACTGGTCTTTTCAAAGGCTTTATTATTGGTGCAAAAACATTTACAATGCAGAACGCCTCTATTCCATGTCTGGCTCAGTCACTAGCACTACTCCCCAGCAGAGTAGTCTCTTGACCCCCAGCTGACGCCTCCCCTCTCTGCACAAAAGCCTACTGCGCAGGGAAGGCTTGGGTAAAGGGGGACCTCCCTCCTCCCCGCTTTGCTCAGGCACGGTGCCTTGGCTCTTTCTTGCATCCTCCGAGCCCTGCAGCTCTTGCCCACCTTCCTTCCTTCGCTGAGGAAGTGCTGCCTCCCACGATTTTTGGAGGCTCTCTGTAATCCATCTGCTCTTCCACCTCTCGCCTCCCTGACAGGAGGCTTCAAGCTAACAATCTTTTGAAGAAAATGGAAGAACTGGAATTTGTGTTTATGCTGCATTTCACAAGGTCAGCAAGTCCTTATAGAAATAAGAAATAAGACCTGTTATTGAGTTCTTGTGCAAGTTTGTACAGTTCACTTCTGGATTTTTAAAAGGAAAATTAGAGAAGATTTTACTGAGCCTGAGAAACAAGCAAAAGCCACCTTGCCAAATGTTAACTACAAAACAAACAGACAAAGAGTGAGGGAACAGCAAATAAATGTCAGAAGTGCACCTGATGCCTTAGATCATGGGTAGGCAAACTAAGGCCCAGGGGCCGGATGTGGCCCAATTGCCTTCTCAATCTGGCCCACGGACGGTCTGGGAATCAGCGTGTTTTTACATGAGTCTCTGGGTTATTTGTGGGGCATAGGAATTCGTTCATCCCCCCCCCCCAAAAAAAATATAGTTTGGCCCCCCACAAGGTGTGAGGGACAGTGGACTGAAAAAGTTTGCTGACCCATGCCTTAGATGCACTTTCTTCAAGAGATAAGTTTAGGATAAAATCCTTTATTCCTATTTAGATGCACTTGAAGCCAATTTAAAAAGAAGTACTGTTGTACCATTGTTTTCAATTCTTGGTAATCTGACAGCATCTAAGCAAGAAATTCAGCAAGGTGTGAAAGCATACTGTCAGGGAACTGCCATCGGCAGCACAAGAGGTGCCAAGGCTCTCTGAAGTAGAGAGAGACGTGACACCTGAAGAGGGAACCAGTAGGGGGCGAACAGGAATGTCAAGGGAAGGAGAGTCGGAGGAATGGCTCAGAGACGTTTCCAGCGAAAACAGTGGGGATGTCTCAGGTCCTCCTATAGGGACACCCGTTCCTCGCCGGAAACTGTCACGCAGAGAGTCCAGAAGACGTGTTTCCGTTAAGGAGCTTTTATGTTGGAAACGTTTCCGAAAGCAACCACTTTCGGATTCTGCTAGCGACTGACGCAGCCATGCTGGAGGGGCTCCGTCACAGGCAGAGGTTTGAGAAACTGTTCAAACTCTGAGGGATTTGCAGTTTACACACAAGCAGCTCTTCATCCCATCACAGCAATCCGAAAGTCACCGAAAGCTAGCTTGTGCCAGGGAGAGGCATCATGAGCGAACCAGCCGGAACTGGAGGGGCAGCTGGAGGAGGTCCAAGCCTGGAGGAAAGGTACAGGACGTTGGAAATCCAGCTTGCCTTGCAGACGGCGAGGCTGGAAGAGAGGAGGGCTCAGGATGCAGAAAGGGGGAAGGAGAAAGCCACCCCACTCAACAGAAAGATGCCAGGATTGGTGCAGAAATTTGGGGGGGACCCCAGAAACTATCATGCCTTTAGGACAGAGATGCAATACGCTCTCAATCTGCAATTTGATGACTTCCCTGATGAGGAATCGCGAGTGGCTTTTGTAATTAGCCATCTCGAATCAGGGGCGAAGGACTGGGTTAGACCCTTGATGGCAGCAAATAATGAGATCCTAAAGGACACAAGGAAGTTTTTTCGTGCCATGGACCTGATGTTTTCCAGCGACATTGAGCAGGGAGGGGTGCGAAGGCAGTTAATGGCTTGCAGACAGGGAAACAGGACTGTCCGTGAGTACTGGACTGAGTTCACTATGTTGATTCATAGATTGGGGTGGGACTTGTCTGCTGAGCCCATTCAAATGCTTTTCGAAGAAGGTCTGTCTTCGTCCTTGAAAGATGAACTTTCCCGGACCCCCAGAGCGGAGTCTATGGACCAGCTGACTAAAGCCGCGCTGGCCATAGGAGCGCGCCAGGAAGCGAGGGCTTTGGAGAAGCGGGAGGGGAAAGGAGAACATTGGAGGGAGCTCCGCATTCCAGACATTCCAGAGCAGCCTTTCCCGCCGGCAGAGCCGATGGAAGTGGGAACAGCGCGTGCGCGCGCAGTTTCAAACATCGGTGAAGGGCGGAAGAAGGAGGGAAAGGGCGGGAAGAAATGTTATCTCTGCCAACAGCCAGGACACTTTGCCAGAGTCTGTCCACGGAGAAAGGAATGGCAAGGCATGGCAGGAGCTGTTGGGGGAGAGGAGGAGGAAAGCACGGAGCAAGTAAAAGCCAACGCCTGGCTGCCGTCGGGGCACAGCAGCCAGGCTCAAAAGCAGTGAGAGTGCCCGCACCAGAACCTCCCAGACCTGCTCTAGTGATAGAGGTGTTGCTAGAGCTGCCAAACGGACATCCTCTACAGATCAAGGCCCTTCTGGATTCAGGCAGCTCCTGTAATTTCATGAGTAAGGAGTTCGCAGCTGAGCACCAGATACAAACCCTCCCCTTAAGTAAACCCCTGCAGGTAACCACGATTGACGGCAGAGAGTTGTTGGGAGGAGAAGTGAACCAACAGACAGTCCCCATGACAATGAGGGTGGCAAGGCACACCGAGCGGATAGCGTTTAATGTGGCCACCTTGGGAGGAGCTCCCATAATTTTGGGGATGAGCTGGCTGGCACTACACGATCCTCTAGTGGGATGGCACCAGAGGATGGTCTCCTTTGGGTCAGCGCATTGCCTAGAACACTGCAAGCAGGGAAAGGATCCAGGGGGAGGCAAGCTCACCCTAGCTGGGATGGAGGTAATGAAGCAAGGGGAGGTGCCTCCGCAATATGCAGATCTGAGCAACGTATTTAGCGAAAGGGAAGCGGACAAACTGCCGCCGAATAGACCCTTTGACTGTCAAATCAACCTACTCCCTGGGGCTCAACTCCCAGTGGGCAAGCTGTACGCCATGTCAGACAGGGAGATGCAGGAGCTGAGGGAGTTCATTGACAAAAACCTGAAGAGGGGTTTCATCAGAGAGTCCCGAGCGGTGGGGGGCAGCCCAGTGTTTTTTGTGGACAAAAAAAACACAGATAAGCCGAGGCTTGTAGTGGACTTCAGATCCCTAAATGCCGTGTCGGAACCCCTGGCTTTTCCTATGCCCCGAATTGATGACATTCTGACCAGGGTAAGGAAGGGGAAGATTTTTACAAAACTGGACCTGCGGGGGGCGTACAATCTGATACGGATAAGGAAGGGGGATGAATGGAAGACCACCATGTTCACCCCTTTGGGAGCATTTGAATACCTCGTAATGCCCTTCGGTCTCCAAGCCGGCTCCGCATGTTTTCAAAGTTTTATCAGCCACGTCTTGGGACCTTTGCTCTACAAGAATTGTGTGGCCTTTTTGGATGACGTGTTGGTGTATTCGGAAGATGAAGAGCAGCATGTGAGGGACGTGAGAGAAGTGTTGGGCCGGCTGCAAGCCAATCAGCTGTGGGTGAAACTGGAGAAGTGCCAGTTTCATGCCAAGGAGGTGGAATTCCTGGGGTACCGCTTGTCAGACAAAGGATTGGCCATGGATCCAGGCAAGGTCCAGGCGGTGCTGGAATGGAAGACACCGAAAACCAAGAAGGATGTGCAAAGGTTCCTGGGGTTTGGGAACTTTTATCGGAAGTTCATCAAGAATTTTGCACACTTGACAGCGCCCATCACCGACTGCCTCAGTAGCAAGAAGAAATTTGTTTGGACGGCGGAGGCGGAGAGAGCTTTTGAAGAACTGAAAAGGGCTTTCGCTTCGGAAGAACAACTTCTGCATGTGGACCTACAGAAGCCCATGAGAGTGGAGACAGACGCGTCAGACAGAGCGGTGGGGGCGGTGCTTCTTCAGCCGGGAAGAAATACGTCGGAGTGGAGACCGTGTGCCTTTTTCTCGAGGAAGCTGAATAAGTCCGAGCGGAACTACACGGTGTATGACAGGGAACTACTCGCCATTCACGAAGCGTTCCGGAGGTGGAGACATTTATTGATTGGGGCACAACACAAGGTGCAAGTGTGCACCGACCACAAGAATTTGGAGTATTGGAGAACAGCTCGAGTACTCAACCAACGACAAGTGAGATGGGCACAGGAATTTTCCAAATTTCACTTCGAGATTTGTTATGTACCAGGCCCAGAGAACGTCAGGGCGGACGCTCTCTCACGCAAACCAGAGTACTTGGAGGGGGAGGGGGCAATCGAAGAAAGACATGTCATTCCTGAGGACCGCTGGGTGTGTGGGGCGGCGCTGGTGGGGAGACGAGAACTGGTAGAAGAAACGGAAAATGACGAATATGCCCAAAATAAGCTCAGAGGTCTCAGGGGAGAGGGTGAGAGCCCGGAGGGTTTTGAAGAAAGAAATGGGGCATTGTATTACAAAGGGGCACTGTATATACCAGAAGGTGAATTGAGAGGGAGGGTACTCAAGCAGTTGCATGATAGTCCCACGGCGGGACATTTTGGACAACACAAGACCATGTGGATGGTCACCAGGGAATTTTGGTGGCCCAAGGTGAGGGAAGATGTAAAGGAGTATGTAAGAGGGTGTGACCAATGCCAGAGGGCCAAGGGGGAAAGAAGGGCGCTGGCAGGGTTATTAGAACCACTACCCACGCCAGAACGGCCTTGGGAGGCGGTATCAATAGATTTTATGACGGATCTGCCCAAATCCAAAGGGAAAACGGCCATCATGGTAGTAGTGGACCTGTTGACTAAGATGTGCCACTTTGTAGCATGTTCACATGCAGTCACAGCGGAAGAAACAGCGAAGTTGTTTGTAGAACACATCTTCCGGCTGCATGGCGCCCCCTTGAGGGTTATCTCAGACCGCGGGAAACAATTTACTTCCAGGTTCTGGAGGAAGCTCATGAGCTTGCTGCACGTGGAAGTCAATTTCTCGATGGCCCGGCACCCTGAAACCAACGGGCAGGCGGAAAGAGCAAATAGCATCCTCCAACAATATCTGAGGTGTTATGTCAATGACAGAGAGAATGATTGGGTCGAAAAGCTGGCGCTGGCAGAATTTGCCTACAACAATGCGGAGCATGTGTCCACAGGGATGAGCCCCTTTTTGGCCAATTACGGGTGTCACCCCAGGGCATTCCCGGGGGAGGGAGGCGAGAGATGGAGCGTCCCAGCGGCCGAACATTTTGTAGAAGAGATGGAAGCGATCCATCGTCAGCTTCAGCTCAACTTAGAAAGGGCCAAGGCACAATATAAGAAGCAGGCAGACAAGAACAGGAGGGAAGGTGAAACAGTAAGGGTGGGGGATCAGGTGTGGTTGTCCACCCAAGGGTTGCCGTTCAAAGGGGGCTGTAAGAAATTAAGACCCAAGAGATTGGGACCATTTGAGGTCATTCAGCAGGTCAACCCAGTGGCTTTCAAACTCCGGTTACCCAACCACATGAAATTGCACCCAGTGTTCCACAGGTCGTTACTGTCACCGTACAAGGGGGGAGGTGAAGGGGAGTACAACAGGGGACCAGTCTTGGAAGAGAGGGAGAGCAGTAACCATGTAGCGGAAATCCTCGATTCCAGGTGGAAGGGCAATCAGGTGGAGTATTTAGTGGCGTGGGAAGGGGAACCGGAGTCGGAAAACACTTGGGTGACAGCAGAGGAGGTCAATGACGAGGTTTTAACAGAAACGTTCCACCAAAGATTCCCGAGGAAACCACAGCCGGCAGCAAGGTTTAGGAGGGAGTATTTCGGCACCACAGACGAGGAAGAGGAACTGGAAGGATTCGCGGAGTCGGAGTTGGAAGAAGGAACGGACTCAGACGACGAGGAGTACCGAGAGACTAGGAACCGCAACAAGTGGAGAAAGGTGTTCGAAACTTCAGACGATGAGGAAGGTTCTTTCCGGGGTTTTGCCTCCTCCCAACCCGAAGGGGAGGAGACGGGAGGGGGTGAAGGGGGCCCTGGAGGGGAGGTGGATGTCAGGGAACTGCCATCGGCAGCACAAGAGGTGCCAAGGCTCTCTGAAGTAGAGAGAGACGTGACACCTGAAGAGGGAACCAGTAGGGGGCGAACAGGAATGTCAAGGGAAGGAGAGTCGGAGGAATGGCTCAGAGACGTTTCCAGCGAAAACAGTGGGGATGTCTCAGGTCCTCCTATAGGGACACCCGTTCCTCGCCGGAAACTGTCACGCAGAGAGTCCAGAAGACGTGTTTCCGTTAAGGAGCTTTTATGTTGGAAACGTTTCCGAAAGCAACCACTTTCGGATTCTGCTAGCGACTGACGCAGCCATGCTGGAGGGGCTCCGTCACAGGCAGAGGTTTGAGAAACTGTTCAAACTCTGAGGGATTTGCAGTTTACACACAAGCAGCTCTTCATCCCATCACACATACCCAGAAGATATTGACCTGAAACTTATTGATGAACTTTTGCACCTGTACTTGAGACAAAGCACATAGGCTTACAGCAGAGCACTCTCTGTCTCATACAGACCTTTATCAAATAATATACAAGGAAAAAATTCAGATGGCCTTTCCTAATGTGGAAGCAATCTTGCGGTTATTTCTTAGCTTTATGGCCACTAAGTGCTCGGGAGAGAGGAGTTTTTCAAGACTCAAAAGAATTAAAAATGAATTAAGGGCTATTTTGTACATTGAAAGTGACAGACAAATTTTGATGAAGTTTTGGATGATTTTGCTATGAGGAAGGCTAGGAAAAAACATTTTTAGTCTTACTGTATTTGATGGTTGTAGTTTACTTCTTAATATGTATTTTAAAACTGACTGTTTCATGACAACATAAAGTAGATTCTAAAAGTGCCACATTGTCAGGTAATCATGATCATATTATTTACACTTCCCAGGCAATATAATTTGTAAACTCAAGGGTTGTTTTTTTAAGAATAACTTCATTTTCCTAAAAATTAATGCTTATTCCACAAAAGGTTTACAAAGTTCAGTTATTGCAAAAAGTTTTTCAGTGTTAATTTTAACATTTATGCATTTTTTAAAAAAATCACTATGGTATTTAACAGTAACATCTTATGTCCTTTAGAAGAGAAATTGTGAATTGCAGAATTTAAATACCCATCATCATTCTTGGCTTCATTCAATTTTGTTTATAACACTCCTCCATTTTCTTCTAGTCATGAGGGTGGGGGATTGGGAGGGGCCTCACAAGTGGAGGAGCCGAGGGCCTCTCTTCATCTAAATCTGGCGCTGCTTGCAATGTAGCCATGTCAGGACATGGTGCAATGTGCATGTGACATTCCCTGCAATAACACCATTCAATATTTCTTGGCTGTAGTTTCTTGTGCAAGAAAAAAATTGAGATTAATAAAATTGCTGGGGACAAATTTATGAGAACCATTACTGCTAGTGGCATGAGAAAAACAATTATACATTTGTATAATCCTAATATAGTAAAATATTTCCAGGACAGGACCTGGGTGACAACTCAAAAGGCTTGATTTTACTCAGCCCTTGTAAGGATAGTACAGTGAGTAACTAACTATCTGTGCTATCTTCTGATACAGGATGCAGAGGCGGAGCAAGGGGTGTGTGGTGGGGGCAGTCCGCCCCGGGTGTCATCCCTGGGGAGGGTGTGTGACAAAATCCCGGCCGGGTTGCAGCACCAGATCACGCCCCCCGGCTGGGCACAGTACCCCCCCCCAGGCTGGGAGTTGTGGGATGGCTGGAAAAGGCAGGCAGGCAGAGGAGAGGACGGGAGTGAGGCAGGCAAGCAAACAACAGAGTGGGTGCCGCACACCCCATCCCGTCAGTCCCTATGGGTGGTTCACCATGCCCTCACCTCACCCCACCCCAGGTGCCCAAGAGACTTCTTCCACCACTGACAGGATGACTAACCACCCAATTATGCACAGCCATAGACATCAGTGGCAGAATCTGCATCAGTAGAGAAATTCTGTTTCAGCTACAGCATTGTGCTGATGAAATAAAGAAACCAATAAGCTGTATTCTTGCACATGTTCATTAGATGCCATAAATATGAATGAAAGCAAAAGGCTTTTAAAGAGCCTTTCCACATGATGCCTGCCATTGTTTCCAATCGTCATCCAGAGTCAATAGTTTTCCAAGGTGATAAAGGCTCAAATGTTAGCAATCATAGAATTGAAAGGGATCCCAAGGGTCATCTAGCCCAACCCTCTGCAATGCAGAAATCTTGCAGTAAGGGTTACATATGAAATCATGCAGTAAGGGTTACATTATGAACTTTGTTCATTACTTGCATTTTTAAAAAATAATAATGGAGGATGTTTTACCAAACCTACACTAACCTGCATGTAAATGTGTCGGTGTGGAGTTATGGTATTTCAAGATCCTGGGCCCATAGTTGCACCTGGCCTTTAGGGGAAAGGAGCAGAAGGTCACAGATACTGGTAGTGTACACTTGGCCAAAATAGACACAGGACTCAGCTATAAAGCTGCAAATCAAACATTTTGAATGTGTTGTAAAGTGCTACATATAAATGGTGACACTGAGCTATGCAAAATTGAATGTATTTTTCAAAATGTTTTTTTAAAAAAGCATTTTCACAGCAGTTTTTTTAGATATGTGTAGATTCCACCAAAGTATGCACAAAGAATAAAATGATTGTACGGAGTTGCAGCCAGCAAAATTGTTACAGTGAACAACATAGTTAATCAGAACAAAACTTGAGCATAACTCCTCCCCATCCAGACCATGGATACTGAAATGGGCCCACCAGGTGCTTTGGACTATAACTCCCATCAGTCCTAGCCAGCATGAAGGAATGAGGGGTGTTGTAGTCCAAAGCCCCTGGTGGGCACCAGGTTGTCTCCTCCTGAGCTAGGTTTAACAGATTATACTTACTTGGTTCTATGATACAGAAGAAGGTGGACAGTTCTGCTTTTGTTGTATGAGGGGAGGGTGCTAAGGATCTGATGGGACGCAATGAGACAAGTCATTGTACTCTTTTTTGGTTTCAAAATACATTACAAAGCAACACAGATTTCAAAGGATAGCGGTGTTTTGGTTCATGTATTGTTTTGGAAATTCAAACTAGGGAGTTTCACATTAAAATGTGAACGAAACTGAATTCCCCCCCCCCCCCACACACACGGCCAACCTCATGTGTGGGAAATTAGTTGTATTTACATACATTTATTTATTCATTTATTAAACCATTTACATAGTCCTATATAATAAAAACACATCACAGCAGTTACAGAGTAATGGCATAAACCAGACCATAAAATCATAAGTTAAATTCATCTAGTTTGCATTTTCCAAAACCAAACATGAACTGAAACACACCTGTCCTTTAAACTTTATCAGTTGATGAACATGATCATCCAAATGTCATAGACCAAATGGAGCAAACAGCACACAGACCTAGTGGGGGGAAAAAAATCCTTAAATAAGAGACACGGGGGAATGATTAATGGACTTCAATGTCTGTACACTAATGCGCAAAGCATGGGAAATAAACAAGATGAGCTTGAGCTCTTGGTACAGCAAACTAAATATGACATAATAGGCATCACTGAAACCTGGTGGGATAAGGCCCACGATTGGAATGTAATAATGGAGGGATACAATCTATTTCAGAGAAACAGACCAGACAAGAAAGGAGGAGGAGTGGCGTTATATGTCAGGGATGTGTATACCTGTGAAGAGATCCAAGATTTAGAACCTCAAAGCCAAAGTGAGAGCATTTGGGTCAAAATTAAGGGAGAGAAGAATAACAGGGACCTCATTGTGGGAGTTTACTATAGATCCCCAAGCCAAACGGAGGACATAGATGATGCCTTCCTGGAACAGATGACCAAGCATGCAAAAGGAAGGGAGATAGTAGTAATGGGGGACTTCAGTTACCCGGATATTTGTTGGATGTCAAACTCAGCCAAGAGCATAAGGTCAAACAGATTCCTCCCTGGCCTTGCAGACAACTTCATTGTCCAGAAAGTGGGAGAAGCAACAAGAGGAACAGCCATTTTAGATCTGGTCCTAACCAATGTTGATGACCTGGTTAGTGGGGTAGAAGTGGAAGGATCATTAGGCGCGAGTGATCATGCTCTTCTGAAGTTTACTATACAGCGGAAAGGAGCAGCCAAGCATACTAGGACTCAACTTCTTGACTTTAAGAAAGCCAACTTCATAAAACTTAGGGAAGTGCTGGGTGAGATCCCATGGACAGTAATACTAAAAGGAAAGGGAGTTTATGATGGCTGGGAGTTTGTTAAGAGGGAGATAGTAAAAGCACAACTTCAGGCAATACCAATGAGACAGAAACATGGAAGGTGCCTATAGAAGCCAGGGTGGCTATCTAAAGAACTTTTAACTGAGTTAAGATTAAAAAAGGATGTGTACAAAAAATGGAAAAGGGGGGAAACCACCAAAGAGGAATTCAAACAAATAGCCAGCACATGTAGACACAAAGTCAGAAAAGCTAAAGCACAGAATGAACTCAGGCTTGCTAGAGAGGTTAAAAGCAAAAAAAAGAGGCTTTTATGGGTATGTTCATAGCAAAAGGAAGAACAAAGAAACAGTGGGGTCACTCAGAGGAGAAGATGGTGAAATGCAAACAGGGGACACAGAAAGGGCTGAACTCCTCAATGCCTTCTTTGCCTCAGTCTTCTCCGATAAGGAAAACAATGCCCGACCTGAAGAAGCAAATGATTCAGCAGAGGAAACACAGCCCAGAATAATTAAGGAGATAGTACAAGAATACTTGGCTAGTTTAGATGTATTCAAGTCTCCAGGGCCAGATGAACTGCATCCAAGAGTATTAAAAGAAGTGGCAGATATGATCTCAGAACCACTGGCAGTCATCTTTGAGAATTCCTGGAGAACAGGCGAAGTCCCGGCAGACTGGAGGAGGACAAATGTTGTCCCTATTTTCAAAAAGGGGAAAAGAGAGGACCCAAATAATTACTGCCCAGTCAGTCTGACATCAATACCACGCATGTTTAGCCTGGAGAAGAGGAGGTTAAGGGGTGATATGATAGCCATGTTCAAATATATAAAAGGATGTCATATAGAGGAGGGAGAAAGGTTGTTTTCTGCTGCTCCAGAGAAGCGGACACGGAGCAATGTATCCAAACTACAAGAAAGAAGATTCCACTTAAACATTAGTAAGAACTTCCTGACAGTAAGAGCTGTTCGACAGTGGAATTTGCTGCCAAGGAGTGTGGTGGAGTCTCCTTCTTTGGAGGTCTTTAAGCAGAGGCTTGACAACCATATGTCAGGAGTGCTCTGATGGTGTTTCCTGCTTGGCAGGGGGTTGGACTCGTTGGCCCTTGTGGTCTATTCCAACTCTATGATTCTATGATTCTATTCTAAACTTTGCACCTGCTGGATTTTCTAAGCAGTTCTGCAGCCAAGCAATGTATACAAGGTGTACAAGGTGAAATTGTGTGAAAAAAAATTTTTATGACAGTGACGTACAAAGATGCATTATACTAGGGAGCTTCTGCTTTGCAAAAATGGCTGTGTTAGGCAAACTTGTGTACAAACATGTTAAAAGAGGTTTGCACTAAAACACTGTTGAGAGTGTTTTTTAATTTAAAAATTGGAAACATGTGGAAATGTGAAGAAATAGAGGGAACACAGGGGAACACAGGGAACTAGAGTGGGCTGGGTTGTCTCTTACAACCCAAATCTGCATCAAGGACCCAGTGGGTCAGAGAAGAAAGAATAGAGGCAAAAACCAACGACTTGGATGATGGACTCAAGGGCATCCTGATCAAATTTGCAGATGACACCAAACTGGGAGGGGTGGCTAACACCCCAGAGGACAGGATCACACTTCAAAAAGACCTTGACAGATTAGAGAACTGGGCCAAAACAAACAAGATGAATTTTAACAGGGAGAAATGTAAAGTATTGCACTTGGGCAAAAAAAATGAGAGGCACAAATACAAGATGGGTGACACCTGGCTTGAGAGCAGTACATGTGAAAAGGATCTAGGAGTCTTGGTTGACCACAAACTTGACATGAGCCAACAGTGTGACGCGGCAGCTAAAAAAGCCAATGCAATTCTGGGCTGCATCAATAGGAGTATAGCATCTAGATCAAGGGAAGTTATAGTGCCACTGTATTCTGCTCTGGTCAGACCTCACCTGGAGTACTGTGTCCAGTTCTGGGCACCACAGTTCAAGAAGGACACTGACAAACTGGAACGTGTCCAGAGGAGGGCAACCAAAATGGTCAAAGGCCTGGAAACGATGCCTTATGAGGAACGGCTAAGGGAGCTGGGCATGTTTAGCCTGGAGAAGAGGAGGTTAAGGGGGGATATGATAGCCATGTTCAAATATATAAAAGGATGTCACATAGAGGAGGGAGAAAGGTTGTTTTCTGCTGCTCCAGAGAAGCGGACACGGAGCAATGGATGCAAACTACAAGAAAGAAGATTCCACCTAAACATTAGGAAGAACTTCCTGACAGTAAGAGCTGTTCGACAGTGGAATTTGCTGCCAAGGAGTGTGGTGGAGTCTCCTTCTTTGGAGGTCTTTAAGCAGAGGCTTGACAACCATATGTCAGGAGTGCTCTGATGGTGTTTCCTGCTTGGCAGGGGGTTGGACTCGATGGCCCTTGTGGTCTCTTCCAACTCTATGATTCTATGATTCTATGATTCTATGAACCAGTCAAAGCAAGGCAGATCTTTATTTTTCTGTTGCAGCAGAGACCCCTTGCAAGGAGGTGAGAAGGATCC
Organism: Podarcis tiliguerta; assembly: GCF_965153285.1. Lineage (NCBI taxonomy): Eukaryota > Metazoa > Chordata > Lepidosauria > Squamata > Lacertidae > Podarcis > Podarcis tiliguerta. Next base: position 97,111,610 of record NC_139539.1, read on the forward strand.
AGAACAAAGGTGTGTGAAAACTTTTAAAGACTTTAGAAATTACTGTACCAAATTACCAAAGACCATATATATAGTAATATATCTGGGATTATTAATATATATATATATATATATATGGGATTATTAAGAAAGTCAATGTGGCTTTGGGACTGCTCTGTGTAATCTTATAAAGTGCTCCCCACTCCCCTGGAATATTTCCTGATTTTTGAAGGGTGAGGTGTGCAGTGAGCTGCAATTTGTGCACCTTAAAACTTGTATAACAGTACACCCCCCCCCACTCAATTATAAATCTGGCATGTTCAGCAAACATCTGAAGAGTACTTATCGGAATCACACATACCCTTCAGCATTTATTATTTAAATTAATGTTCATAGATATAACTATCAGATATATTAACATCACTTCATCTTACTCATTAGATTCCCATAGCATGAGCATTTAGTAGAACATAACATTTAATTCCCAGGGATCAGGGAGAAATTCTGAAATAAAAAAGTAAAAAGTAAACATTTTCAGCTTCATTGGAGATGAAGCTCAGTGGCATTCACAGCTAGGTCAGTGTCCCTGGAAGCAGAGATTCTTTAAATCCCCATTCCTCACTTCTATGCAGTGACCTTCTAGATTGTTGAGTGGTTTGTTGTAAGGAGGTTGGCACCATTTACGGTAGCTCTTCAGCAGAAAACATTTTTAGCACACACACATATGTGGACATACATTTCCTGCAAAGGAGTAGCTAAGGAGTAAGCGATGCTTTAGAAATAAACATGGGAAAGAATGAATAATGAAGGGGAAATGGTTCTCCTGCTTTTGCTGAGCTGTTCTGCAGGCTGAAATTGCTTTCCTTGGAATCTAAGTTGTTCCAGGAGTTGTTGACACATAGGGGACAAAAGGATGGTGTTATGAGCAATTAAATTACCCCCCCCCCCCCAAACACACAGCAGGTCCAAAATGCCCCCAAATTCTACCCAGCAGCTGCACTTTAACTTCAGCATGCACAGAGCTACTTTCATTTTTTCAGTGTCCATCTTTCTCCTCTCTTGAAAGCTGTGGTGACCCGATGCAAAGGAAGGCAGGGCTGTTTAGCCTCTTGGGTGACTGTATTCTGAGACAAGCAATTCAGCATTTAACAGATTTGCTAAACTTGCTTTGAAGGGACAGGATACCCAAATCCTGTCTGTGAAATCACCCCAGGCCTCAAAACTGTTTGTGAATCCCCCCCCCCCAAGCCAGGCCTCGCCTCAAGCATTAAAACTTCATTTCCTCTAAGACAAAAAGCATTAGCTAAGCATATTCCGCTCTGCTGTAACAAAGGTAGCTGAATAGAACAATGTTTTTTTCATTCCTCAGGCTAGTTGGCCTTGTTAACCAGATTGCAACATCTCTGGACATGCTGAACCACTCTCACCCCCCCCCCCTTTCCTGGGAAGGGCACCAAGAGTCCAATAGTCCCAAGACAGCTTTCTGTTCATGCTCAGAGGAACTCATGGGCAGGACTCTTCAAGAAGGAGGAGAAAAGGGGAGGGAACTGGAAAGGGGTATATATGTTTGTGCACATGACTGTGAACTCGTGCATGCTTTTTGTGAGTTATCACACTTGCTCCTTCTACCAGTTCATGGATGGTAGAAATAAAGCTTTTTCTCCGAAACTATTCCTTGAGTGTCTGTTGACTCCCACTTCCCTTTCCTGGGCGCAATATTTTTCCCACCCGAGGGCAAAGCCTCATAAGGCTACAGCTTTATTGTTAAGTGAGAAGTAAAAGTATTTGTATTTTTAAGAAGGATGTAAGGAATCTGAGGATCTAAACCTGACTTTGCCTTTATTCTCGTTTATGCAGCTGAAAATGATTCCAATATATATTGCCCATTGTTCCTTTGAACAAATGAATATAATGTTACATATTTATCTTGCTGAAGTTAATCTTCCACAGTGTAAACGAAATCTCAGGACCTCTGGGTTGAAAGTACTCTTAGACCTCTTCTTTCAAGCCTTGAGAAACCAAGTAAATAGCTTCCAATATTTACACATGTTTATTTAGCTAAAATTACATTTCCTGCACTTGTTTTAAATCAAAACAATACTATGTAGCTGTATTTTCTGAGATATTATATTGTATTTTTAGACCAAATAAACAGATTGAGGACATGAGAGAATAAAGAACTAGAATAAAGAAGAAATTTGTTCAACATTCAGCAAAGAACAAAAGAAAATAAAAATCCGAAGTAAATCTGATTGGCAAACTAGAGCATGAAAATGTGCTCATGGTGGAGACTACTGTGAAATGGCCAATTAAAAAAGCAAGAGAAACAAAGAAATCATGTTTTGTGCACATGAGAAAATACTCAGTCATCAACCATGTGTGAACAAGCATTGTAGATATGACAGAAGCAAGAAATTCCAGGAAAAGCTTCTGTCAGAGCTTGCAGTAAGTGGGGATTTGTGGTCAGAAATTTAGAAGAGTCAGAGCAACAGCTTTCTTTCACGTAAGAGTGAAGAGAAGCCGTATAAATGTTAAACTGTAGCAAGAGTTTTTGTGATCAAGCAAGCATTAATCAATCATAAGAAAAAGAGCATGGAGGATAAACTGTATAAATGCAGAAATACCTTCAGCCAGAGCAGCAGCAGCCTTGCTTCACATCAAAGAATTCAAATGTTTCAGAAAGGTGCAAAGAGCTTAATCAGACTATACTTAGCCATTTTAAAAAGCTTCACCAGTTGTGTGGCCAGAGATCCTTTTAGAGTCTTCCAAGTTCCTTCTCCTATGTTTCTCTTCCTGTGCCAGATCACCATGGAAACTGCCACTATAGTGTAACCAACCACACACCACACACTCACCTCCCTTACTAGCTCTGCATGGAACATCTTGAGCACGACATGCTGCATCAGGCAGTGGAGGGGGAGATGAAAGGACTGGATGGAAAATGGTCAGAAGAAGCCATGGCAGCCGAGTCTTTTGCCACAGTGGATAATTTAAAGGATGCCATAGTTGCAGCAATTAGTAATGCATAATAACCAATGGCCTCAAGCAGGAATGAATCAAATCAATTCACTGGAGCCCAGGTGAGCATTGTAATGTGGATTGGGCTGCACATTCATAGGCATATTCTGTAGACACATCTTATGGGATCTACGTAAGGAACCTGGCAAATCTATTTCCTTCCCATTATGTTTCTCCCTTTCCAAACTTTTTTCTGTGGCATTTCAGTATTCTGGTATTGTGGACTTAATATGTGGCAGAATTGACTATGATATTATAGTCAATTCTGCCACATATTAAGTGTTAGAAACTGAGATATAAAAGCCAGGAGCCAAAGAACACCTTAAACCTAGGTTATGGTTGCCACAACCTAGGCACATTTTTTACAAGATTACAAAGCAAATGAAGGCAATATGGGGGATCTAGCTGAAGACAGAATAAATGCTTTTCGCAAAAGGCAATACAAAGAAGCAATCAAGTGGAAAAGCAGTCTAGAAGAGATGTGACTGCAGTTTCATTCCAGCAGAAGTAAACACCAAACCTCTTTCACTCAATTAGAGGGGGTAGTTTGCCCAAACCCATATCTTTATAAATTTGTGAACAACTTTGTGTAAAGAATTTATTTGGTTCTTTTTGCAATTTGTGGTATTTGGAGCATTGTAACCAGCCATAGCAAAAGAAGTCAATACAGAGAGCACAATGGGACTTAAATTTAGGCATGTAGTAACACCCAGTGAACTTCATGGCTGAGTGGGGATTTGAACCTTGAACCCGGGTCTCCCAGGTCCTAGTCCTGCAGACACTCTAACCACACTGACTCTCACTGGGGTGAACTTTTTTTTTCAGTTTGCAAAGTCACGGAGCTGCCAGTGAGGGACATTGTCTGACTTTGTCTATTCATGCCCACATAACACGATTATTTTCAAAGTTCTGATGATTTTATTTCTGTAAAGAAAAGCACCTCTCTGTACATGGTACATGGCACTCATGCAAATCTTTAAAAAAGTAGGGTGATACTCCATCACTTTTTTAAAAATTCTGGCAGTAGGATACCAAAATTGCACACAGTATGCCAAATGCAGCTGCACCGTAGACTTACATAAGGCCATTCAGATATTTCCAGTTCTGTTTTCAATCCTTTTCCTAATCCCGAAAATACAATTCCTCCTTTTTTCCATTGCCACAACTTGGGTCAACATCTTGATCTTAAGATTCTTAATCAGTCACCCTCAGCTCAGCCCACAGTAGCATATACTGTATGTAATGTGAGGATATTTTGCCCCAGCATGCATCACTTTACACTTGTTAACACTGAATCAGATTTATCATTTTTATTTACTTTTATTTTTTAAATAATTTTTATTAACCGACCAATCAAATCAAATCAAATCACATCACATAAATTACAAATTACAAAGCTGAATTTTAAATTTTTGTTGGGGGTACCAAGTTCCGAAGGGGATCTAATCATCTTCTTACTGCTGCTTTAATGTCCACAAATCTGTCCAAATAATGTTCACAATTCTATTCAATCCTTTCTTGCTGTTTTCCACATCTCATCTTGTTATTTTCATATATTTTTCCTTTCTCTTTGTAACCTCTTCTGATAGTCTCCATAAGCGGGTCAAAACAAATTGTAATCCTGTGTTTCCGTTCGTCCAAGAGCCATATCCAGATGGATTCCGTATATCATCACTTCCATAGATAAAAGCACTCTTACCATCTGTCAGGGGTTCAGGAGCAGAGGCACAGGATAAGGAGGAAATGGAGAGTGAAGGGGAGGAGTCCGAAGGAAATGTCAGCGATGACAGCGATCCGAGGTCTCTGAGTCTTTCCAGTGAATCGGACGATTCACAGAAAGGAGCTCCCATGGTCAGGGCAAGGGGAGTGCCCAGGGGGACACCTCGGGAAGAAGGGGGGAGAGGGGATTCAGAGAGTAGCAGTTGGAAATCAGGGCCCACGTCCCCCCCAGAGTGCAGTAGGGGGGAGGAGTCCCAGGCATCGGGATCAGGTGGAGCGCTGCCAGCGGGAGAACATGAGGCAGGATTGACCACACCTCCGTCGGGGAGTGAGGAAACGGTCATCAGGAAAGTTAAACGCGCGCGCGCGCCAAGTTCAAATGTACAGGAGGGAGGCACAGTGGGCAGCCCGGGAAGAGAGCCAGGTCCTAAAGCCCGCCGAAGAGAGCGGGAGGAGTCAGGGGGGTCGTCATCGTCAGCCTCAGAGGAATCCAGGGAGACAGGGGCCCCGGAGGGCAGCAGGACCCAGAGGAGAAAGAAGAGGTGGAGTAAAGCTAGAGTCTTAAACTGGTGTACAGGGGGCGGGGACTCAGATGGAGCTTCGCCGGTCTAAAGTCTAGACGTAGAGCTGGAGCGCTGCGGCGTGGAAATGGAAACTGTACTTCAATAAAGACTTTTGTACATAAATACCAGCCAGCGTTGGTCCTCTGTGAGCTGGGACCAGGAGCCAGCCCTGACACCATCATTAATCTTCACAAATCTGTTGCCTTTCTTAGTCCTCTGAGGAGGTTCACCAGCAGTATGAAAACAAATCCATTCCTCCTCCCAGTCGTAAATCTTTCAACAGAACTTGCCAACATGGCGACTTATTTTTTGCTGCGTCATCCCAAAAGCTCTTGTTCTTTTCTCGATCTCCATAAAACATGCTTTTGGTTAGAATTCATTTCCACACAGTTTTAAATCATCCAGCTTAGGTCGTTTAAGCGAAGTTCTGACTTGTGAGGGGGGATTATTGATTAATCACATAGAAGAAGAAAAAGTCCCCCCCATCCAGTCCCGCTGCCGACATACCGAGCCTTTGAAGCCTTTGAAGTATCTTCTCATGATATATTCCTGTTGATCCGACCCGTCACTCTTCTTTCACAGAGATCCCTTCAATTAGCAGTCTTCACTCCCCATTCTTCACTTGAAATATGTGCATTTGCTTCTTTCTAATTGTTTATTTCCAATTTGCTGCAGCTAGTGCGCGATCAGAGACAGCGTCCAGGAGAGCCGGAGTCCACACAAGGGCATTCTGCCTAGTGCCCTCACCCCCTTCTTTTGAGTCTGGGGGTGATTTGTGGGCATAGCAGGCAAGGGCAGTGTTCCCCATTTCCTTGGGGCAACAAGGGAGGCTGCATACTCCCATAACAGCCTCTTAATTACCTCGTGTGGGCTGGAGAGATGTTATTGTCAGCCATCTTCCAATGCGCCCCTAGTGCCCCCCCCCAATCAGATTTATCATTGTTAATGCTCATTCATCCAGTTTGGAAGTGCCTCACTGTCTCTTAGTTAAAAACTACCCTGAACAATTTTGCGTCATCAGCAAAGTGTGCTAATTCATCTCCAGGAAGGGCTAGAAAGATGTCATGTGACAAAGACACATGAGAGCAGAAGCAGCAAAGCAGGCTGGGAAGTGCTGGGACTGCACAATCATTTGGGCCTACTAAAGTTATTCAGCCCTAACTGCTAACTGTTGAGTCACTCTGGCATGTGACTTAGCAGCCAGTTTCTCTTTTGTGCTCTCTGTAAGATGTCAGTCAGAGTCAGTCTGCCTCAGCTGTGAACAGAGTCAGTATGTAATCTCAGTCAAACTGTTTGGAACCATGTTGTTTATGGAGAAGTTTATTTTAACTCAGTAAAGCTCTTATTCTTTAAAACTCTGGATTATTAATTTACGCTGCGCATCAAAAGATGCCCTGTCTCACTCACTATTACAAATGGGCAGGACAAGAACTAAGAAGAACAAGAGCAGAATGGTTTTCTTATCTATTTCAATATATATGTATTTTACTTACAGAATATGCCATAAGCTGTGCAAAATCAAACTTCAGAATGAGCAGGTACACAGGAAGAGAACCTCGCCCCCTGAAAAAATCCGCCTTTTTGTCACAATTTCCAGTCTACTCTCCCCCACCCCACCCCCTGCATTCCGGGGGAGGGGGGAGAGAGGCAGCAGAATCCAAATAAACGAGGCAAACCTTTCTTCTTCCAAGCAAGACAGCAAAAATATAATTATTACGAGAAGAAATGTAAGGCAAAGCAAGAAAAGAGGCACTGCTTTACTGCTATGGCCATTTCACTTCTGAGAAGCAACATTGCCATTAGAAACCACTTAAATCAGCCAGCACAGGAAAAACCCTTTTAACCATTGATAGCTTTTGTTTGCAAACCAGATCTCAGTGAAAGACATTTCCCTTTCTGCTCCCGGAGCCCCCCACAGCAAGAGAGAGCTCCTTTGCAGTTGCAAACTATTTCTATATAAATTATACAACAACTGCACATCAAAAGGCTTCCTGTGGAGCAGGATTCAGTCTGGGAGAGATCTCTGTCACAACTGTACGACTGGAAATCTCAACTTGGTCGGTAGGGGGAGCTCCTGAGTCGCAATAAGCCACTGGCGGTGGGTCAGTTTCAATACTGCATATATCAGAAGATAAGATGTTAAGATTATAAGATAAGTAGTGGCACCCACCCTGTGGAACGCCCTCCCAGCAAATGTCAAAGAGATAAACAACTACCTAACATTTAGAAGACATCTGAAGGCTGTTCAGGGAAGTTTTTAGTGTGTGGCATTCTAATGTATTTTTAATCTTTGTTGGATTCCGCCGAGAGTGGCTGGGGAAACCCAGCCAGATGGGTGGGGGACAAATAATAAAATTATTATTATAATTATTATTATTTTGTGGATACAATATTGCCTTGAAACAGCTATTCAATGATGAATACAACCATTTAGAACTGGGAAATAAAAATGATTTACAGACTTGATAGCAAGCAGCATGTCAGATTTTAAGATATGAACTAACCCTTTCCTAAATTCAGTGATGTGCAGTTAAGTCCCTTTCACATTGGTGGATTTTGTTTCAAAGAGGTGTCTTTAGGATAGGAGGCTTTGGAAGGTGAGACACGTGATCAAGAAAATCACACAATTTTTAAAAGAATGTAACAGTGTATATATCATGTGGGGGAGATCATATTGTTACAAAGATTGGGTGTCAGTCTTTTCCACCCTCTGCTGACAGGTAGCAAAATTCCAGGGGGGTTCCAGGTGCTCATCTGGGGTCTGTGTTCCTTTGAGAAGCAAGACATGGTGGAAACGGTCGTAGATTTTTAAAAAATGATTTATTCACATATTTACACCTGAGTGGATGGAGGAAGTCCAGCTCTTACAACATCGCCATCTCAAGAGGGGCTTGTTCCCCACAGCAGTGCAGCACTGGAGCCTGCCTTCATTCAGTCAGCCTGCCCAAAATGGTTCTGCCCTTTTCTCAGCTATTCCAAGCTATTCCAAAGGCCTCAAACTCTTCCTGTGACATCACACTCAGTTACCCTGGCAACCTTCCAAATCCCCAGTCTCTGTTCACACCTCAGATGGTTCTCTTGCATTGCCAATGACCCTGTATTGTTTCTTCATGGCCCTACCTTGGCCATGTCCTTTTTGCACAGGCCAGGCCAAGAATATCTCTCTGCAGCTTGCATCTTCCCTTCATAACCCAATTGGTCATAATCCTACCATTTATTAATTTCTACAGAGGGTCCCTCAAACTATGAATATTTTTTAATGCTCCTATGCAGAGACAAACAACCTGCATAAAGAAAACTGGCACATCAGGGCAAAATCTTCTGGCCTAAATCTCTCACATGTTCCAGTTTTTATGGCTCTTATAGCAGCTTCCTTCCCAGAGCAAATGCCACCAGCTCTTTTACTCATGACTGCAGGGTGAGGTGGAACAGGCTGATCTCAACTCTGCCCCCTGCTGCAGCCCTAATCTGGATCCGGCTATTTAAAAAATATATGTAATGGTTAGTTGCCCCCCCCCAACACACCCCAGTAAGCATCATTGTAATAAAATCACTTGGCTTTATCCCTCTATTTGTAGAGTTCATTCTGTTCCACGTTGCATAATAGTCAGGAAAGAACAACCCATTTGGGTCTCATTTATGAGATTGCTTTTCTAATAGTACTGTACATATTGGCTGAAATAGATTCAAGTAATTGCAGAGGGTGGTACACTGGGCATCTGGGAGTCTGGTGTGCCTTTGGCTGCAAGTCTCAGAGCAGTGTCTGCCGTGCAGAGTTTCAGCTCTCTGGGTCCAGATGAGAATAGAATAGAATCATAGAATAGAATCATAGAGTTGGAAGTATACTGTTGCAAAAAGAATATTGACTGAATCTGATAGAGCAGAGGTTACCAGTATGGACACATAATCATCAATAAAAGAGCTGTCTTTCTCCCTGTTTTTCTGAATGTGAGTACTACTATACCAGTGAATCAGTAACATACTAACAGAGAAATCAGCCACACAAATATTCAATTCTATGGGAAGAAAGAGAGAATGTTGAATGATAGGGTACCTGGTGGGAAGGATTCCTTGCATCCATAACTCTAGTTATGTCTTCTTTCTTGGGGAATGGGCTATTTTGTACCAATTCCTATTGCCTTTTCCTTCATTTATTATTATTGCCTTTTTCCTTCCTTGCATATTTATGCAGAACTTCTATAGGGATGAAATCTTAGTATTGTAGTTGAGTGGGATGAAGATTTATTTGGTTAGCTTTGAATCTTGTTTATATTTCTGTAAAAGGGAGATTCCTGACCACCTGGTTCTTTTGCTACCAGCTCAAAAACATTTCCCTCAAAATATAAAATCTTTCTCTATAATAAAAAACATAAGAATGCTATTGTGCAGCTCCCACAGGAAGATTTGAAGTGGCTTGTCACAATCCTGAATTTGCATGAAGTCAGGGTGGCATAGGGAGCTAAAATGAAGGCACCTTGTAGAGCATCAGTGGTTGTGGCACATGAGTGTGAAGGGAGTCACACTGAGGCCTCCAGACTTCCTTTTCTGCTGCATTTCTTTAAAGCTCCATGCTTTAAAACTCCATGCTTGAGTGCTTTTGCTTATTCATTCCCCTGGTGCTTTCCCCATGGAAACCTGTTCTTTACTGTTAAATAGGAGCAAATGGCAATCCACAGAAAACCTGAACTGCTGTTTGTTTTCATTCAGCATTAAAGAGTGGGTTTTCCTGGGGAAAGCAGTGGGGAAACAAACGAACAAACAAAAACTGCGGCGTATAGAGACCTTCAGGCCAGGCCATCCTGATCTCGTACCATGAGCCGCCTTATCTTTGTCTTGCAAAAACACATTCCAAGAGTGTCTACATAAGAAAGGGAGACTTGCCTTGCTCCATGCCCTAAACCCCCTCAGGTAAATCCATATAAGGAAAGCAATGTAAAAGTATCATGTGCTGATCAGACAGAGCCCATTGAACTCATGCTTGATGTATATGTAAGTAAGGAAAGACCATATATGGTATTATTAGTAAGGTGTAGTTTAGGATTGGAAGGATTTTGCTGCCTTAAGAGATAAGAGATAAGAAATATTAAAGAGCCCCTCCCTTTGGAGGGGGCTCAGGCTTTGGAAATCATTCCTCTGAGTCAGTTTGCTGACCGGCAAAGCAAGAAACCTTTTGTTTCCTCATTGCTGCGTGGCGATCTTTCCTTCAGCCTTAACGCTATTTTGCAACATAGGGAGTGGGGCCCAGGCTCAGTCCAGTGATTGCTTTTAAATGTTTTTAAATAGTTTTAATTTGTAGTGTTTTAGATTTTGGTTTATTGTTTGGTTTTTGCTGTGTTGTTGGGGGTAGGATTAATGTTTAGTTAGAGTTGGGGGGGGTTGTTTACTTTTTAATATAATTTAACTTTTTTGTTTTTGTTTCTATTGGTTTATGTAGTTTGTATCTGGTTTTTAAGGGGAGAGGGTCCAGGCTGCCAGGGAGTGGGCCCCAGCCAACAGAATGGCTGGGGCAGGTTCCACAGGGGGGGATGCGCTGGGACACCCGATCTCAGTGATCATGGGTAGGAGGAGGAGTTATGCTAAGACCAGACCGTCATTACCGAGGAGGCAGCTTTAGTCATTGTTTAGACTATCCCTGCCTCCGGGTCTGGTCTTGATGGGAAGGATACTGGAATCAACAAGGGAGACAGGTGCTGCTGTGCAATGCCAAGTCAATGATTCATAAGACCTGGCATGTGTGACAGAGACTTGGTTTGATCAAGCAGATGGGCCTGTCCTTGCCACTGCTTGTCCACCAGGTTTCTTATATGCATAGCTACCCAGGTCATATTTAGAAGACCCAGTTCTCTGAGTGCATGTTCTGGAAGTTGGGCTATAGGGCCAGTACAGGATTCCTTTTGATGTACTGACCACCCTGCTGCACCAAGGATTCCCTGGCTGAGCTGCTTCAGGTCATGGTGGATGTTCTCCTGGAGACACCTAGTTTGGTTGTCCTAGGGGATTTGAACATCCATGCCGACACATGGGTCCTCTTGGGATTTTTTGGAAAGCACGGCCTCCATGGGGCTGTCCCTGAATAAGTTTGGCCCAACTCATGCCTTAGACCTGGTGTTCATCTCTATGGGTGTGGATGATCTGACACTAAGTAAAAGTGAAACAAAAGAAGTTCCATGGTTGGATCACTTTCTGGTGCAACCCTTGTGAGGAGAATCAGAACTTACAGGGTTAAACAGTTCTGTGTGACGTCTCACATTCTGAGGCGTGGTTATGTTCACATACAGGAATCTTTCTTTGTGTGTGAGTTACTTTCGTTTTTGGCCGAGAGCCGTGAGGATGTCCGGACTGATTTATGATGTTTTTCTTCTCATTAAAGACTGTTAGAGATTAGCAAGAAGCCTACGTACAGTCTGATTTATTATCCACACACAAGGCACCTTTTTTCTGCTAAGAGCTGGAGAGCTCGAGATGGCACAGACGTCTATCAGCACAGGGAGAAGCGTGCCGGACGCCATTATATTCCAGCAGGTTATGGACCAGCCTTTTTTGGCTCAACCTGTGGAAGCTGTTGCCACATCGTGCCTGTGTGTGTGGGAGAAGCCAGCTGGAGCTCCTGCCTAACATTTCATAGAATCATAGAGTTGGAAGAGACCACAAGGCCCATCGAGTCCAACCCCCTGCCAAGCAGGAAACACCATCAGAGCACTCCTGACATATGGTTGTCAAGCCTCTGCTTAAAGACCTCCAAAGAAGGAGACTCCACCACACTCCTTGGCAGCAAATTCCACTGTCGAACAGCTCTTACTGTCAGGAAGTTCTTCCTAATGTTTAGGTGGAATCTTCTTTCTTGTAATTTGGATCCATTGCTCCGTGTCCGCTTCTCTGGAGCAGCAGAAAACAACCTTTCTCCCTCCTCTATGTGATATCCTTTTATATATTTGAACATGGCTATCATATCACCCCTTAACCTCCTCTTCTCCAGGCTAAACATGCCCAGCTCCCTTAGCCGTTCCTCATAAGGCATGGTTTCCAGGCCTTTGACCATTTTGGTTGCCCTCCTCTGGACATGTTCCAGTTTGTCAGTGTCCTTCTTGAACTGTGGTGCCCAGAACTGGACACAGTACTCCAGGTGAGGCAGCGAAGCTTGCTGGGGAAGATCTCATCTTCAGGCCCAGGTGCCAAGAGGAGCTGCCAGTACATAAGTAGGCTCAGCCCCGGTGGAGAAGATGGCAGATGGCCAGGAATCTTTCACTGTCCCTTTTGAGAAGTTAAATGGGAGCAACTGGGAAGAGTGGTGCAGGAAGCTGTGGGCCTGGCTAGTAGCCAAGGGTCTGTGGGAGGCGATGCAAGGCCCCCCCCCCCAACACGCTCCAGCCGGAGCTGCAGTAGCGGTTGTTGCAGCTGCCCATGCCTCACAGAGGAGTGATCAGAAAGCCCTGGGAGCTATAGTGCTCAGTTTGGAGGGCTCACAGCTACCTTTGGTCGAGGGTCTTGAGACTGCCCGGGAGGCTTACCAGGCACTAGAGAGAGTACACCACAGGACCACAGCTGGGGCAAAGATCTACACCACCAGAAGCTTGTTTGAGCTGAAGCTGCATCCTGGTGATAGCATCAGACAGCATGTGACTAAGATGCTCTCTGTTTTCAACAAGCTGAGACTGTTGCAAGTCAATTTTACTGAGGAATTGAAAGTTTATATTTTCTCAGCTCTCTGGACAAAAGCTATGACAATTTGTGTCTAACTTTGGAATCTATGAATCCAGCGGATCTTACGCTGCAGTATGTGACTGGTTGTTTGTGTGATGAGGAAGAAAGCCGTCTCAGGGAGGACGCAACAGAGGAAGTGAGAAGGACGGTGAGAAGGAAGTGAGAAGGACGGAGAATGGCGTTGCGGAGCGAAGGAACAGAACGCTTCAAGAGGCAGCTGAAACGCTACTCTTTGACGCTGGTTTGCCTCAGCGCTTTGGGGCCAAAGCTTGAAAAGCTGCCAGCTTCACTTTGTTTTTTTTCCATTTAATATTTATTAAGTTTTCATAATATGGTGTAGACAAAAGAAAAGGAAACACAATAGGGGAAAAAAGATACAATAAGAAAAAACAATAACATATAAAGAAACAATCACACAAAATAGCAACATTTAAAAACAACTTCATCTTTCAAAACAAATCTTGCTTTTAGCTTATTTCCTGGACTTCCCCACACCTCCCTCCTTTGTATTCCATTTCCATTGTTCGTTCAGCAAATCCTTTCCCTCATTTACTTTCATCTCAATTTTTATCTTAATATTTTAGCTTTACCTTTCCCTCTATTTAAGACAATTTTTCCATTAACTTCTTAGCTTTGTTACTATAAGCCACTTAACTTTAATCCAGCATCATTCTAACATTCATTAATTTTACAATGTTTCTGTAAATAGTCTTTTAATTTCTTCCAATCTTCTTCCACCTGATCTTCTCCCTGGTCTCGGATTCTGCCAGTCATTTCTGCTAGTTCCATATAGTCTATCACCTTCATCTGCCATTCTTCCACAGTGGGTAATTCTTGGGTCTTCCAATACTGCGCAATAAGTATTCTTGCTGCTGTTGTGGCATACATAAAGAAATTTCTATCCTTTCTTGGCACCAATTGTGCCACTGTATTCTGCTCTGGTCAGACCTCACCTGGAGTACTGTGTCCAGTTCTGGGCACCACAGTTCAAGAAGGACACTGACAAACTGGAACGTGTCCAGAGGAGGGCAACCAAAATGGTCAAAGGCCTGGAAACGATGCCTTATGAGGAACGGCTAAGGGAGCTGGGCATGTTTAGCCTGGAGAAGAGGAGGTTAAGGGGTGATATGATAGCCATGTTCAAATATATGAAGGGATGTCACATGGAGGAGGGAGAAAGGTTGTTTTCTGCTGCTCCAGAGAAGCGGACACGGAGCAATGGATGCAAACTACAAGAAAGAAGATTCCACCTAAACATTAGGAAGAACTTCCTGACAGTAAGAGCTGTTCGACAGTGGAATTTGCTGCCAAGGAGTGTGGTGGAGTCTCCTTCTTTGGAGGTCTTTAAGCAGAGGCTTGACAACCATATGTCAGGAGTGCTCTGATGGTGTTTCCTGCTTGGCAGGGGGTTGGACTCGATGGCCCTTGTGGTCTCTTCCAACTCTATGATTCTATGATTCTATGAATTGGCCGACCATGCCCAGGAGAAAGGCCTCTGGTTTCTTGAGGAAAGTATATTTAAATACCTTTTTCATTTCATTGTAGATCATTTCCCAGAAGGTCTTAATCCTTGGGCACGTCCACCAAAGGTGAAAGAATGTGCCTTCAGTTTCTTTACATTTCCAACATTTATTATCAGGCAGATTATAAATTTTTGCTAGCTTGACTGGGGTCATGTACCACCTGTATATCATTTTCATAATATTCTCTCTTAAGGCACTACATGCCGTAAATTTCATACCGGTGGTCCATAACTGTTCCCAGTCAGCCATCATTGTATTATGTCCAACATCCTGTGCCCATTTAATCATAGCAGATTTTACTGTTTCATCCTGCGTATTCCATTTCAACAGCAAGTTATACATTCTTGACAAAGTCTTAGTTTTGGGCTCTAACAATTCTGTTTCCAATTTTGATTTTTCCACCTGGAAGCCAACTTTCTTGTCTAGTTTATATGCCTCCATTATCTGATAATAGTGAAGCCAATCACATACTTTATTTTTTAGCTTCTCAAAGCTCTGCAATTTCAATCTGTCTCCTTCCTGTTCTGGCCATTTTGGCCATTTGGCCTCCATATTGAGCTTTTTCAAAGCCTTCACTTCCATTGGTGACAACCACCTTGGGGTTTTACTCTCAAGTAGATCTTTATACCTTATCCAGACATTGAACAAAGCTTTCCTTACAATGTGGATCTTAAACATTCTATGCACTTTAACCTTCTCATACCATAAATATGCATGCCAGCTAAAAACATTATTGAATCCTTCTAAATCCAAGATGCCTGTATTTTCAAGAAGTAGCCATTCTTTCAACCAGCAGAATGCTGCTTTCATAATAAATTTTCAGATCTGGCAGGGCAAAGCCTACTCTTTCCTTTGCATCAGTTAGTATTTTAAATTTTATTCTTGGCTTTTTGCCCTGCCAGACAAATCTAGAAATATCTTTCTGCCACTTCTTGAAACAGTCCATTTTGTCAATAATTTGCAATGTTTGAAACAGAAATAACATTCTCGGCAATACATTCATCTTTATCACAGCAATACGACCTAACAATGAAAGCTTCAAATTGGACCAGATTTCGAGATCTCTTTTCACCTCCGTTCAACATTTTTCATAATTGTCTTTAAATAGGTTCCCATTCTTAGATGTCATATGAATCCCCAAATACTTCACTTTCTTAACCACTGTCAAACCTGTCCCATTCTGAAACCTTTCTCTCTCTGTCAGGGGTTCAGGAGCAGAGTCACAGGAGAGGGAGGAAATGGAGAGCGAGGGGGAAGAGTCTGAAGGAAATGTAAGCGAAGACAGCAGTCCAAGGTCTCTGAGTCTCTCCAGTGACTCGGAAGATTCACAGAAAGGGGCCCCCATAGTCAGGGCAAGGGGAGTGCCCAGGGGGGCACCTCAGGAAGAAGGGGCCAGAGGGGACTCAGAGAGTAGCAGCTGGAAATCCGGACCAGCGTCCCCCCCAGAGGGCAGTAGGGGGGAGGAGTCCCAAGCATCGGGATCAGGTGGCGCGCGGGCAGCGGGAGAACGTGAGGCAGGAGGGACCAAACCCTCGTCAGGGAGCGAGGAAACGGTCATCAGGAAAGTTAAACGCGCGCGCGCGCCAGGTTCAAATGTACAGGAAGGCGGCAAGGTGGGCAGCCCGGGTAGGGAGCCAGGTCCTAAAGCCCGCCGAAGAGAGGGGGAAGAGTCAGAGGGGTCAACGTCTGCATCAGAAGAGTCCAGGAGGGAGGAGACACCGGGGGGTAGTAGGACCCAGAGGAAGAGAGAGAGAAGGAAGAGGTGGAGTAAGATTAGAGTGTTAAGCTGGTGCGCAGGGGGGGAAGACTCAGATGGAGCTTCGCCGGTCTAGAGTTAAGACGTAGAGCTGGGACGCTGAGGCTTTGAAATGCAAACTATTCTTCAATAAAGACTTTGATACTATACTATCGGCTAGCATTGGTCCTTGGTGAGCTGGGACCCGGAGCCAGCTCTGACAGTAAGCTCCATCTCTCACTGAAAAGTTTTGGCACCAGGAACCTCGCCACGTGAGTCGACGCAGCGAGGGAAGAAGAGGGGTGCTTCCAGAGCTCACAACACTCAGGCAAGATGACTACGGAAGAGCAAATAAAAGCCCTGCAAGACGCGGTGACACAACTCAGCACAGAGGCACTTGCATCCAGGAAGAGAGAGGAGGAAATGGTTAACGCCTGCCGGGATCTCCAGGTCAGGTTGGACGTGCTTTCAAAACAGGGGCAAACGGGATCCAAGGCAGAAGGCATTGGCTTGGGGAGAAGGGGAGGCAGCCTCGTATCGCATTTCGACGGGAGTTTGCAGCAGTACCCCAACTTCAGAGCAGACCTGCTGTTTGCGCTGGATCTACTTGACAAAGACTTTAGAGATGAGAGAGAGAAAGTGGGGTTTATCTTGTCCCATTTGCATGGGGAAGCCAAAACGTGGCTGAGGAATCTATGGAGGGACAATGATCCAGCGCTCCAAGATGCGAAGGCTTTTATTAAAGCAATGGACTCATGTTTTTTATCAAAGGTAGACGTCGATATTGCCAGGAGGGACATACATGGACTTAAACAAGGTAAAGCCAGCGTGAGGCAGTACCATGCACGCTTTTTCGGACTAGTTCATGCCCTGGGGTGGGAAAAAGATTCTGCGCCAGTCAGAGACCTCTTTTGGGAGGGGTTGAATGCAGATGTAAAAGCGGAGATTGGAAGGGGGGAGAGACCAAGGAGCACCCAGCAAGTAGTCCAGAGGGCTCTGGAAATCGGGGTGCATCTGGAGGAACGTCCTTGGAACAGGGAAGAAGGGCGTTGGGGAAGGGCACCAGCAAGAGCACCTCCCTTCTTTCCCAGAGAAGCAGCGCGTGCGCACTCCACACCCTCGCAGGGAGGGGGAGAAGAGCCGATGGAGCTCGGAGGTGCCAGGGCTCAGTCAGCTACCAGAGCCCTAACACCGGGAGCAGCCAAAACGAAGCCTCCTAGAGGGAACAGGAAGTGCTACATCTGCGACAGTGCTCAACACATGGCGAAAGAGTGTCCCCAGAGGCTCCACAAGCACACTGCAGCCTCTGCAACAGTATCAAACACAGCTTACCAGGGAGAACCACTGCAGGGAAACGGCAGAGTCTGGCTGGAGGAAGAAGCACTGGGGTCCAGCCAGACAAGTCAATGAAGCAATCCCCAGCACTTTTGCAACCCACAGACCCCCTCCCACCCAAACCAGTGGTGCAGCTTACAGCGTCTCTCCAACTGCCCAATGGACGCACTCTGGAGGTGCCGATCACCATTGACTCCGGCAGTAACGCTGACTTTATAGGACTGGAATTCATTCAGCAGCACAATATACCACTGCTGCCAGCCACGCTGCCACTGAACGTTGTCACGGTGGATGGCAGAGACTTGTTAGGGGGGCAGGTGGTGCAACAAACGCAACCAATGGTGATGCGGATTGGAAATCACCAAGAAGTCATCAGCTTCAATGTCACCCACCTGTCGGACACGCCTGTAGTCTTGGGCATGAGTTGGCTGCACAGGCACAGCCCAGCATTGGCGTGGTACCAGCGCCAACTGACCTTCGGCTCCTCCTATTGCGCGGAACATTGCATCCTTCCTAGCCCGGAAGAAGGAGGGGACGACCCGCAGCTACAATTAGGCACGCTGCAAGCAGTGCCGCGCAAGTACGCAGCGTTTTTGGAGGTTTTCTGCGAGAAGGAAGCGGACAAGCTGCCTCCCCACAGGCCCTATGACTGCAAGATTGACCTCCTGCCAGGAGCGACGCTGCCAGCCGGGAAACTGTATTCCATGTCTGAAGACGAGCTGCAGGAGCTCAAGGAGTTCATAGACCTCAACTTGAAGCGCGGTTTCATCCGGGAGTCGAAGGCAGCGGGGGGCAGTCCTGTATTCTTTGTGAAGAAAAGGGACACGCCCCAAAAGAGGCTTGTAGTTGATTTCAGGCTCTTAAATGCCAAGACCAAGCCCGCGGCCTTTCCCATGCCCAAAATAGATGACCTGCTGGCAACGGTGAGGAAAGGACGCGTTTTTACAAAATTGGATCTGCGAGGGGCGTACAACCTGATTCGCATACGGGAAGGAGACGAGTGGAAGACTGCCATGTTCACGCCCCTGGGCACATATGAATACAGAGTTATGCCCTTCGGTTTACAAAATGGCGCCCACTGTTTTCAAGCCTTCATGCATCACGTCCTGGCGGGTCTCCTCTACAAGACATGCGTCTGCTTCTTGGACGACATCCTGATATTCTCAGAATCTGAGGAGACCCACGAAGGTGACGTCAAGGAAGTTCTGCAGAGACTGCAGGAGCATCGGCTGTATGCCAAGCTGGAGAAGTGCCAGTTCGACAGGAAGGAGGTGGATTTCCTGGGCTACAAGCTGTCGGACAAGGGGCTTGCCATGGACAGCGCCAAGGTGCGCGCAGTGTTGGACTGGAAGAGCCCGCGCAATCGGAAGGAGGTCCAGCGGTTTGTGGGGTTCGCCAACTTTTACCGCAAGTTCATCAAGGGGTTTGCGATGCAGACGGCGGCCATTACCGACACGCTCAGCTCCAAGAAGAAGAAGTTCATCTGGACAGAGCAAGCGGAACAGTCCTTTCAGAACCTTAAGCGTCTCTTCTCGTCCGAAGGGCAGCTACTGCATGTGAATCCCAGCAAACCGATGAGGGTTGAAACAGACGCCTCAGACAGAGCCGTGGGCGCCGTATTGTTGCAGAAGGACCCGCATGGGGACTGGAGACCGTGTGCCTTCTACTCTAGGAAGCTCAGCAAGTCGGAGCAGAACTACACCATCTGGGACAGGGAGTTGCTAGCCATTCATGCAGCATTCAAGGCGTGGCGGCACTTCCTCGTCGGGGCCAAACACACAGTGCAGGTTCGCACGGATCATAAGAACCTGGAGTACTGGCGCACGGCAAGGTTCCTGAACCAGCGGCACATCAGATGGGCGGAATTTTTTGCGGATTTCGACTTCAGGATAGAATACATCCCAGGCGACAACAACATCATGGCGGATGCACTGTCCAGAAAGCCGCAATACCTCGAAGAGGCGGCACCAGCAGCGGCCAAGCACATTTTCGCTCCGAAAGCGTGGGCGTGCGCTTCAGCAACAGTGGACCTGGAGGCGGTCCGTCGAGCACTGCAGGAGGACCCCTTCGCACAAGCCACGATGGAGGAGGTGCACAAGGGCACGGTGAAGGACGACGAGTTCCAAGTACGAGACGGATTGCTCATCCGCAGAGGAGCACTCTATGTACCGGGAGACGACCTCCGGGCGAAAGTACTGCAGCAGTTGCACGACGCACCCACCGCCGGGCACTTTGGCAAGGAGAAGACGGCAGAACTAGTTGCCAGAGATTTTTGGTGGCCCAAGATGCGGGGGGAAGTCGCGGAGTACGTCTCGAGGTGCGACACCTGCCAAAGGGCCAAGTCAGTGCACAAACCTCCGGCGGGACTGCTCGAACCGCTGCAGACCCCGAGCGAACCGTGGGAGAGGGTGGCCCTGGACTTTGTCACGGATTTACCCAGCTCAAGGGGTAATACGGCAGTGCTAGTGGTGGTGGACATGTTCACTAAAATGGCCCACTTCATTCCATGCGCGAAGGTGGCCACGGCAGAACAGACCGCCAAACTGTTCATAGACCACGTCTTCAGGGTGCATGGTCTGCCACGGTCTATCTTGTCCGACAGGGGGCGCCAGTTCATTTCGAACTTCTGGCAGAAGCTGATGGGTTTCCTGAACGTCAAGATCAACCTAGCGTCGGCGAGACACCCGCAGACCAACGGCCAAGCGGAGCGCGTCAACGCCATCATGCAGCAGTACCTGAGATGCTATGCAAATCAGCAGCCGGCAACATGGGTGGACTACCTGCCGCTCGCTGAGTTCGCCTACAACAACACGAAGCACGTGTCCACGGGGGTGACACCGTTCTTCGCCAACAACGGGAGGCATCCCAGAACCTTCCCGGGATTAGGGAGACTGGGGGAGGGAGAGCCACAGGCAGCGGAAGTCTTGGCGGCAGAATTGCAGGAGGTTCACGAACAGCTTAGGAGGCAGTTAGAGCTTGCAAAGCACGCATACAAACTGCAGGCTGACAAGCACAGAAGGGTTGGGGAGGACATAGAGGTGGGAGACTGGGTGTGGTTAGCGGCACACGCGGTGCCGGCCAGATCACTAGCTAAGAAGAAACTCGGACATAAGCAGCTAGGACCTTACCAAGTTGAAGCACGGATCAATCCGGTGGCTTTCCGGTTGACACTTCCGGAGGGATCCAGAATGCACCCAGTATTCCATAGGTCGGTGCTCACGCCCTACAAAGCACCTCACCGATTTCAGGCGCAGGACACGGCACCAGACCCAAATGGGGAGACCCCCCCAAGGAGGGAGTCGCCAGGAAGGGAGCCCATCAACCAGGTCACAGAGATTTTAGACTCGAGATGGGGGGAAGAGGGAGTAGAATACTTTCTCGCCAGTGAAGGTACCCCGGCCAGCGCCAACCGTTGGGTGCCGGACTATGCCCTGAACGAGCCTCTTCTCAAGGAGGAGTTTCATGCCTTGTTCCCACACAGGCCCATGCCAGCCGAGTATTTCGACGACTGGCTTTTCACACCCACGCTTTCAACCAGCACCTTCCAGGGGTTCACCTCGGACGAGGAACCAGCAACGGAAACACGTTCCCCGGAGGGCTCGCCCTCGGGGTTTGCCTCAGACCGCTCGTTTTGGTGGGACGATCGAGGAGAGGAGCGGTGGAGCAGGAGGTGGCTGAGGGGTCCTTGGCGGGCAACGGACCCAGAGGACACCGCGGGTGAGATGGACATGGACGGGCTGGGGGAGGACGTTGGGTTCGAGCATGGCGGCACGGAGATGGAAGCAGAGGAGATCGAGGTCGACGAAGACAAGGAGGACGAGCCGGACTTATCCGGATGGATGCACGCCACGGGGGACGAACTGTATCCGCCATTCACCCCCACAACGACGGAGCACCCAGCACCCCCGCCGGAGGAGGGGGAGGGGGGAACGGGGGGCTTCGAGGGGGGGATGGATGTCAGGGGTTCAGGAGCAGAGTCACAGGAGAGGGAGGAAATGGAGAGCGAGGGGGAAGAGTCTGAAGGAAATGTAAGCGAAGACAGCAGTCCAAGGTCTCTGAGTCTCTCCAGTGACTCGGAAGATTCACAGAAAGGGGCCCCCATAGTCAGGGCAAGGGGAGTGCCCAGGGGGGCACCTCAGGAAGAAGGGGCCAGAGGGGACTCAGAGAGTAGCAGCTGGAAATCCGGACCAGCGTCCCCCCCAGAGGGCAGTAGGGGGGAGGAGTCCCAAGCATCGGGATCAGGTGGCGCGCGGGCAGCGGGAGAACGTGAGGCAGGAGGGACCAAACCCTCGTCAGGGAGCGAGGAAACGGTCATCAGGAAAGTTAAACGCGCGCGCGCGCCAGGTTCAAATGTACAGGAAGGCGGCAAGGTGGGCAGCCCGGGTAGGGAGCCAGGTCCTAAAGCCCGCCGAAGAGAGGGGGAAGAGTCAGAGGGGTCAACGTCTGCATCAGAAGAGTCCAGGAGGGAGGAGACACCGGGGGGTAGTAGGACCCAGAGGAAGAGAGAGAGAAGGAAGAGGTGGAGTAAGATTAGAGTGTTAAGCTGGTGCGCAGGGGGGGAAGACTCAGATGGAGCTTCGCCGGTCTAGAGTTAAGACGTAGAGCTGGGACGCTGAGGCTTTGAAATGCAAACTATTCTTCAATAAAGACTTTGATACTATACTATCGGCTAGCGTTGGTCCTTGGTGAGCTGGGACCCGGAGCCAGCTCTGACACTCTCATTTTCAGTTAAATTTTTCTCCAAAACCTTTGTTTTTAATTTGTTTAGTTTAAATCCTGCCACTTGACCAAATTCTTCAATCAGTTCTAAAACCCTTTTAGTACAAAATTCTGGCTCCTGCAATGTCATCTGCAAATGCTCTTAATTTATATTGTTTAGCTCCGACCTGTATTCCCTTGACCAATTGGTCTCTTCTGATCATATTCAAGAGGACCTCCAGGACCGATATAAAAAGCAATGGAGAAATTGGGCAACCTTGATGTGTACCTTTCTCTATCTTAAATTCCTCCGTCACTACATTATTAACAATTAATTTAGCCTTTTGTTTGGAATATATTGCACCTATACCATTCTCAAACTGCTGACCTACCCCCATCCCCTGGAGATTCTTCTTCATAAAACTCCAAGAAATATTGTCAAAGGCTTTCTCCGCGTCCACAGAAATTAAGACAGCCTTAGTATTGATGTTCTCTTGCAATAATTCCAAGATATCAATTACGTTTCTCATATTGTCAGATAGGTGTCTGCCCGGGAGAAAGCCTGCCTGGTCCTTGTGAATCTCTTCCACTAAAACTGATTTTAATCTCTTAGCCAAAATGTCAGCAAAAATTTTGTAATCCACGTTTAATAATGATATTGGGCGGTAGTTCTTAAGTTGTGTCTTCTCAGCCTCTGTTTTTGGTATAAGAGTTATGTACACTTCTTTCCACGTCTCTGGTGCCTTTTTTCCTTCCAATATCTCATTACAGACTTCCTTCAAAGGTTGTATCAGCCATTCTTTCAAAGATTTGTAGTATCTGGAAGTCAGTCCATCCGGTCCTGGAGACTTCCCCAGTTGCATATTCTGAATGGCACTTTCCACCTCTTGTTCAGTTATTTTGTAACTCAGCTTCAGTCTATTTTCTTGAGAGATTCTTTGTAGTCCATTCATTTTCACAAATTGCTCTATATCCCTCTCTTTCTGAGGCCGTTGTGTATATAGTTGTTTAAAATACTTCTGAAAACATTTTCTAATCTCAGCTGGATTTTGTATAATCTTTCCATCTACTTCCAAATTGGTAATAGTGTTTAATTTTTGCTTTCTTCTCATTTGCCAAGCTAGGAGTTTCCCACATTTATTAGCCGACTCAAATGTATTTTGTCTCATTTGTCTTATTTTCCATTCGATCTCTTGATTTATTATTTGCATATATTGTACTTGATATAATTTTATTTCTTTCAAAATTCCTTGCGACTTTGGATTAGCTCTCAGTTTCTTCTCACTCTCCTTTATTTTTTCCAAAATTCTCTCTTTCTTTTCATTTTGTATTCTCCTTTTTAGTGCATTTTGTTGTATCAGGAATCCTCTCATGACGGCCTTGCTTGCATCCCAAATTACTCTTTTTTCAACTGAAGTATTCATATTTATCTCAAAGTAATCTCTCAAGGTTTGTTGGGCCTTCTTTGTTATTTCTTCATCTCTAAATAAATTGTCATTCATCCTCCATCTGAAGGAACCAATTGGTGTTAAGTTCATTTCCATTCTCACCGCGTTATGGTCGGAGCAAGTTTTAGGGCAGATTTCCACTTTTTTAGTCTTTGGTGCCATACCTCTAGTAATCCATATTTGGTCAATTCTTGTCCATGTCATTTTGGCTTCAGAAAAGAAGGTTCCCTCTCTTCCCAAAGGATTCTTTGTTCTCCAGATGTCAACCAGATCTAGATTGTCAGTCAATTCAAAAAAGGTTTTCGGTAATCTACCATCTTTAGTAATTACCTGTCTCTGAGCTTTATCCATATTTGTAGAAACCACACCGTTCATGTCTCCCATCAGAATTACATTATAGTCCAGATAGTCTGTCAAAATGTCATGCAACTTCTTAAAAAATTCAGATTTCCCCTCATTTGGTGCATATACACCTACTATCAGAAATTTCTCTCCATGTATTTGAATTTCAATTGCCACGAATCTTCCTTGGTCATCTTTAAAAATAAATTTCGGTGATAGGCTCTCCTTTGCATAAATCACCACTCCTCTTTTCTTCACTCTGTCCGATGAAATAAATTCTTGGCCCAATCTTTTGTTAATCAATAATTTCCTATGTAGCCTAGTCACATGGGTTTCCTGCAAACAAATCAACTCTACTTGTTCCTTTTTTAATAAATGAAAAACCTGTTTCTTTTTTCGAGGGGAATTTAGTCCATTACAATTCCAACTTAATAGTTGCAGAGACATATTGTAGTTACCTTGCTGCTCCTCCTACTGCTCCTACTGCTTCTTCCTCCTCAGTCGGTGGTGCCCCTTTCCCTAAATTGTCCACTCCAAAAAGGATTCTTGCTCTGTCTATTATTCCTCTCCCTGGGACTCGGTCCTTCCCGGGTCCTTTCTGCAGATCTTCACTGAAGTCCTTTATGAATCTGTCTTTATCCTCCACTGATTTTATCTTTATCTTTTTCCCTTTGAGGCTAAAAGATAGGCCTTGAGGAAATTCCCACCTGAAGACAATGTTGTTGCTCTTCAGCAAGGCAACCAAATCTCCGTAGTTGGCTCTAAGCTCCAAAAGGTATTTTGGAATGTCTTTAAAAATTTCCACTTTAAAATGGTGTATTTTCAGAGTCTTCTCAAAATGCAGACCCAAAATTCTGTCTCTCTCCTCTTTTGTCCTAAGTGTAATCAGGCAATCTCTCACTTTATTCTTCCTCCCTCCTCTTCCTAGCCTGAAAGCACTCACAATTTTAAATTCTTCTTTTTCCAAATCCAAATTCCAAAAGTCTGCAAATTCTTTCATAAGAAAGTCACTTAATTTATCTTGTTCAAGTTCAGGGACAGATCTTATTCTGAGATTGGTTTGTTTCTCTTTCAACTCAATCATAGACAACGTTAACCTGTGGTCCACCAGCTGTCTGTGTATCGGTGGTATCTCTTGTCTTACCTCTTGTCTTGTGGCCTCAGCAATCACTTTAGCTTCCTCAGCCCAGTATACCTGAAGGAGCGTCTCCACCCCCATCGTTCTGCCCGGACACTGAGGTCCAGCTCCGAGGGCCTCCTGGCGGTTCCCTCATTGCGAGAAGCAAAGCTACAGGGAACCAGGCAGAGGGCCTTCTCGGTAGTGGCGCCCGCCCTGTGGAACGCCCTCCCAGCAGATGTCAAAGCGATAAATAACTATCTGACATTTAGAAGACATCTTAAGGCAGCCCTGTTCAGGGAAGTTTTTAATCTGTGATATTTTACTGTATTTTTTGTTTCTATGGAAGCCGCCCAGAGTGGCTGGGGAAACCCAGCCAGATGGGCGGGGTACAAATAATAAATTATTATTATTATTATTATTATTATTATTATTATTATTATTATTATTATTATTCCTCTGCTGTTTTTCGTGTTGTGGCCGATTCCTGCAATACTTTCTGTATCGTCTCAGTATTAGTAGTGACTTTTTGGCCCAAAGTATTAATGCTTGCAGTATTCTGATCAATTTTACATGAAGCATCCACCACTTTTTTGTTTGTTTCGGCTACTTCCAAAGTTAAATTTTTCAAAGACTCCTGGACATTGTCCAAGGTTTCCTGAATTCTAACCAAACCCGCAGCCAAAACTTCTTCTGTTGTCATGCCTTTTGCTTTAGTTTGTGGTGGAGCTGCCCCTGATGGGCCAGATGCTGATGCTCTTCTTTTTTCAAAAGATTTCCCCGACCTTGTTTTTTCCTGAGGCTCCAACTTTTCTGCCATAACACAACACCAGATAACTTCAAGGTCAGATCACAGCTGAATGAGTCCAACAATAGAGAACAGTCCAGCAATAGAAAACAGTGGAAAATTCCTCTGGCTCAGTTCAGTTCAGTAATAACAGTTACTAGCCTCCACTAGGGGGACACAGTATCAGTTCTTTTGTTGCCTCAGTTAAAATGTCTTATTCCTTCCCCTGTGCCCCCTTTCTTCTATATAATTAACAGTATCAATATTCCCTTTAGTCCCAGATAGTATCCATCCAAATCGGAAACACAATATCCCTTCTTGCAATGGTAGCTGTCAAATAAACTGTCAAAGGCGTTTTCCACTCACGGCAAAGGAAAAGCTCCCCAGCAGTCCATTCCCAGGTTTTAGATCAGTGGTTTTAAGTCCATTTAACCTCCTTCTCTGCAGGAAATTCAGTCATTTAATTCTTCCCCCCTCCTCTCCTGCAATCGGGGAGGGGGGAGGAGGCTCTTACTTTGACGTTGGATTTTTAGCTCTTGTTCCCAAACATCTTTTTGCCCGGCTCAAGTTCTCAGTCTCTTTGCTTTCAAGCTATATACAATGGCGGAAGGCGGACTTCCTTTTTATACCTTTCCGCTTCGGATCCCGATTTGCTTTAAATTTTTACTCCAAAATTCGTTCTTCCCCCTACTCACGGGTAGCAGTTTCTTAAAATCCAAATTTTCAAAGAAGAAATCAGCGCTCTCCGGAAAACGGCTGTGCAGCTTCACTCTGAAGAAGTAGCAGTCGACTCACAGCACCGAGCCACCCCCGCTTCACTCCAGAGCCCGTAACTGAGCTCCTTCATCAATTTGGGGGAGCGCTAAGGTGCCCACTGAGTCCCACGTTCGCAGGCTTCCCCCGCCTGCGATTTCAAGGGTCCCTGCTTCGCTGGAGCTGATCCGACCCGATTTCTTCAGAGCGGCTCCCTCCATAGATCAGAGGGAATCCGCCATTAACCGCTGGCACTGACCGGAAGCTGCCAGCTTCACTTTGAACAGGTCCTATAGCTCTGTTGTAGGGGACACGCCATATTTTCTGCTGCACGATAAGAAGCCCAAGGTGCATTTCTTCTGTGTGTTTGGTTGCGAAGCTTGGGTGCTTGTGCCAAAGGCCCAATGCAAGAAAGGTGACCCGAGGTCCCAGAAAATGATCTTTTGTGGGTACAAGCCTGAGACAAAAGGGTGGAGGTTTGCCTATCCAGAAGGTGATCAGTCCAGGATTCTAGTCAGCAGGAGTGCTGAGTTCTGTGAGCAGAGTGGGTGGACACGGATCTATGGGAATCCTGACGTTTTCTCAGAATGTCTTGTCTGATTCTGCTGAGGAGGGAGAGATAGAAGCTGAACCTGTTGCTGAGGATCAGGTCTCTGACCAGGGTCAGGAACAGGGAAGGGCACCTCCGCAGGCTGTTAAAAGAGAGCCCAAAAGCGAGCCTTTGTCTCCCGTTAGTCAAGTGCAGAAGGCTAGAAGACACAGTAAGTCAGAGGGGGAGTCTTCTGATGACAAGGACACGCTAGCTGGCCCCAGTGGGTCAGAGGGAACACCTGAGACATTCCACGTGCTCAGACGTTCTACACACACTACAAAGGGGGTACCACCTGAGAGGTTTGAGGTTACCAGCTTGTGGGTTGGTTTAGCGCAGTGAGAACCAGAGAGTTTTGAGGAGGTTCAACAGTTGCCTGAAGCAGAAGCAAGGAAGTGGCAAGAGGCAATGGGAAAGGAGTTGAACTCAATGAAGTCCTTAGGTGTGTTCTCCACCACGAAGCTGCCAGCGGGCAAGCAGGCCGTGAGCTGTCGTTGGGTTTACAGGATTAAGCCCACAGTGTCTGCAGAACCACAGTACAAGGCTAGCCAGAGGGTTCACGCAGCGGAAGGGTCTGCATTACACCGAAGTGTATGCTCCTACTTCCCGGCAAAAATCTTTGGTATCCTGCAAATACCCCAACACTCTCTTGATGCCTTGCCAGGCATTTGTAGCCTCCCTACTGCGCGTGCTTTTAGCAGTAGCAGCTCAAAGAGGGCACCAAGTGCACCACTTTGATGTGGATGTGGCTTATTTGTACTCGGATCTGAACTCGGATCTGTACATGCTACCTCCTCCAGGGTTTGAGGGCAATGAGCCAGGTGTTGTGTGGAAGCTACACAAGTCAATTTATGGTTTGAAGCAGTCGACCAGAAATTGGAACATGTGCCTGAATGAAGCGCTGGAAAGTTTGGGTTTCCGGAGGAGTCTTGCAGACAGTTGCCTGTACCTGAAGGGGTCAGGAGAGACACAGGAGGCAATTATGGTGATCGTAGACGATCTTCTATACACGACACAGACAGGTAGACAGGTGCAAGGTTTTGCCAGAGAGCTTGGTAAGCAGTTTAAGCTCAAAAACCTTGGTCCCGTTCAGGTTTATCTGGGAGTTAGGATAGACAGGTCTAAGAATGGAAGTTTTTGCTCATTCAGAAAGGCAAGATTGAGCAGTTCCAGATGTCTGACTGTGCAGGGGTCAGAACGCCCATGGAGACAAGCTACGTGAAGGACAGCCATCTTGGGTGAGTTCCAAAACCCTGAGGTGTTTCAGTCAGCGCTAGGGAGTCTGTTGTATCTCTCTCAGTGGAGCAGACCGGACATAGCGTTTGCTGTGAATCTGCTCAGTAGGGAGGCTACAAAGCCCAGTGTAAATGCCTGGCAAGGCATCAAGAGAGTGTTGGGGTATTTGCAGGATACCAAATATTTTTGCCTCACATTGTCAGCTGAAGGTGACGCACGGCTTACGTGCTGGAGTGACAGCAATTGGGCATCTCTTGGAGACAGGAAGTCTGTGTCTGGGCTGGTGGTAAAGTTCGGGGAATCCCTGGTTGGGTGGAAGTCCCGGAAGCAAAGTCTTATTGCACTTTCCTCCACTGAAGCCGAGTTCAGTGCGTTGGACTTCTTGTGCAGGGAACTGGACTTCTCTTGATCCAAGAGATCTGTGGGGATTGTTGCTTACCCATCATTGTTTGGGAAGACAATCAACCTTGTCTTAGGTTGGCAGAATCTGAACATTTTAAGTCCATTTGGACATACGTTTCCAGAATGTGTGTCAGAGTGTCCAGGCAGGTTGGATATGGCTCAAGTATTGTTCGAGCCGGGAAAACCTAGCTGATGAGTTTACTAAACCCTTGACCTTCCAGTGACATGGGGAGTTCTGTGAAGGGTTGTGTTTGGGGTGAGTTGTACTCAGTTTCCCTCAGGATGTGAGATGAGAGGGGATGTGAGGAGAATCAGAACTTACAGGGTTAAACAGCTCTGTGTGACGTCTCACATTCTGAGGCATGGTTATGTTCACATACGGGAATCTTTCTTTGTGTGTGAGTTACTTTCATTTTTGGTTGAGAGCCGTGAGGATGTCTGCTCTCTTGCCTGGACTGATTTATTATGTTTTTCTTCTCATTAAAGACTGTTAGAGATTAGCAAAGAAGCCTGTGTACAGTCTGATTTATTATCCACACACAAGGCACCTTTTTTCTGCTGCTGCGGTACTCTGCTAAGAGCTGGAGAGCTCGAGATTTCTTTTGGCACAGACGTCTATCGGCACAGGGAGAAGCATGCCGGACACCATTATATTCCAGCAACCCTTCCCCTCTGCAGGGAGGTAGGACCAATTCGGATGGTCTGCTCCTGCCACTTAATGTATCCAAATGGTTTCTAGAGACTGGTAGATTCCCTGGTGGCCCGTGGCTCTGCAGGGTGGTGAATGCTTCCCTCTGTGAGGGAGCCTTCCCAGACCCGCTGAAGCAGAGGTCATTAAACCGCTTCTTTAAAAAAATCTTTAGACCCAGCCAATATGGCCCAGTCTCAAGACGATTGAGCAGGTGGTTGCAGAACAACTCCAAGTACGCCTGGAGGATGTGGACCATTTGGATATCTTCCAATCGGGATTCAGGCCTCATCATGGGACTCAAACTGCCTTGGTCGCTCTGGTCAATGATGTCTGGCGAGCTAGGGACAAAGGTGAAAACTGTTTCCTAGTTCTGCTGGATCTCTCCAGCAGACACCATCAACCTTTGCCTTTGACAACCATAACATCCTTCTGGACCGCCTAGAGGAGCTGAGAGCTGGGACCTTCACCGCCTTCACTGGTTCCGATTTGAAAGAGAGGTAGAGCTGGGTGTCATCTGCATACTGATGAACACCTAGCCCAAACCCCCTGATGATCTCTCCCAGCGGCTTCATATAGATGTTAAAAGGCATGGGGGAGAGGATGGAAGCCTGAGGCCCAGGGGTCTGAACACTCATCCCCCCCCTCCCCACTTTATGGACACAACCCAGGAGGAAATAAGCAGGGGTTCCTCTCCTTCCTCCTGGAGAAGCTCAACAACTTTGGGCCATCTCCCCTCATTTTCTTAAAACGGAGTCCCCAAAATGGGGGGGGGGGGGTCATACAGAAAAGTACGGTAAACTGCTCCATTCCTCACTGCTCCTGGCTACATACTGGGGTGGCGGGAGCCACACTGAGTTGCCAGCAGCCTTTCCCCTTCCTTGCTCTCTCTCTTCCCGGCCTTGGGGATAGGGGACAATGCAGGGTGCTTTGCTGCACTACTGGCACTGTTTGCCCAGTGCTCCTTGCTGCATACTGTAAGGTTGTGAATATAAGCCGCACTTTAATTTTTCATAGTCTGAATTTTGGGGGAAAGTGAGGCTTATATTCAGGAGAATACAGTCTTTGCACCTTCAGTCTGCATGAAGGGAGTCCAGCTCTTACAGCAGAGCTATTTCAAGAGCGCTTTGTAACACACAGCAGTGCATCCTGGGAGTCCAAGGCATCTATCTCAGAAGAAGAGTTTGGATATGATATCCCGCTTTATTACTACCCGAAGGAGTCTCAAAGCAGCTAACCCTTCCTCCCCCACAACAAACACTCTGTGAGGTGAGTGCGGCTGAAAGACTTCAGAGAAGTGTGTAGCCCAAGGTCACCCAGCAGTGCACGTGGAGGAGTGGAGACGCGAACCGGATTCCCCAGGTTACGAATCTACCGCTCTTAACCACTACACCACACTGGCTCTCAGCCAGCAAGCAGCCAGACTGCCCAAGATGGATCCACTTCTTTCCTCTTCCTTATTCCCCCCAGAACCCCTTGCTAAAGTCTCTGTTTTTTTGTCACCTCACACCAAGTTACGCGGGCCACCTTCCAAATCCCCAGTCTCTGTTCACACCTCTGAGCAGGAGGGAAGAAATTCTCAATAAAATCATCATCATAATCATTTATTACTTATCCGCCCCCCCCCCCGCCACCCATTTGGCTGGGTATCCCCAGCCACTCTGGGTGGCTTCCAACAGAACACTAAAAAGAGAATAAAACTTCAAACATTAAAAACTTCCTTAACCAGCGCTACCTTCAGGTGTCTTCTAAAAGTCAGATAGTTGTTTACTTCCTTGACATCTGATGGGAGGGTGTTTCACAGGGCGGGTGCCGCTAGTGAGAAGGCCCTCTGCCTGGTTCCCTGCAACTTCGCTTCTCGCTGGACCTCAGTGTCCGGGCTGAATGATGTGGGTGGAGAAGCTCCTACAGGTATACTGGACCAAGGCCACTTAGGGCTTTAAAGGTCAGCACCAACTGACTGTGTGCTCAGAAACATACTGGGAGACAATGTAGAGACTGGTGTTATATGGTCCCACCGGCCACTCCCAGTCCCAGTCCCAGTCTAGCTCTCACATTCTGGATTAATTGTAGTTTCCGGGTCACTTTCAAGAAGCACATTGCAGTAGTCCAAGTGGGAGATAACTAGATCTCTACCTCTCTTTCACATTGGAACCAGTGAAAGCAGTGAAGGTCCCATGTGAGTGTCTGGAGGCAGTTGGAGGATGCCGCTGCACGCGGGAAACAATCTAGGGAGTGTTTCCCATGTGCAGCAGCATCAGGAGAAGTTGCACTCCCGCCAACTGGTTGGCTGGCGGGTGTGCCACTTCTGCCTCCCCCCCCCCATGTCACTACCTGTGAATTCGACGGCCCCAGTTTTTTGACAAAAAAACCTTGTCTAATACATGGAAAAATAAGGTATATGTGGGTATTTTTTCTTATTTTCTTTCTCCCCCTCCAATTTTAAAGGTGTGGCTTATATTCGGGTGCAGCTCATATTCAGGCCAGGTGGGTGAATAAACCCTACTTCTTAAAGTCTCCACTGTGGCTCAATCCTCCCAAGGAACACAAACCCTGGGTGAACCCTGGAACCCTCCAGCAGAGAGTGGGGGTGGCATCCAGCCTCCAAGGAATGCATCACCTGCTGCTGGCACCACAGTAGCAGCAACACCTGAAGCTCCTCCTCAGAACCCCCCCCCCATGCTGCCTCTACAACATCCTCTTGGTGAATAGTTCCTGATGTAGATCTTCACTCACCCCTTCTTCCTTGGTGGGGGCAGGCACCAATTTTTCATTCAACTCAGGTGCCAAAATGTCTTAGGCGACCCCTGTTTGTTCTCTATGCAGTTGTAGAAGTTCATAATTTCTTAAATTATAGTTTAATAAAGTGCCCCACCATGTGTCTTGCATCTTTATTTCTGGTCTCCTAACATATTGTTACAGGCCACCCCAATCTCTGCTGAGCAGTGCAAGATTCCAGGGGTTTTGGCACAGCAGAGACTGTAGTGTCTTTAAGATATATAATTTTATTACATACATACACACACGCATATACAGTGGTACCTCGGGTTAAGTACTTAATTCGTTCCGGAGGTCCGTTCTTAACCTGAAACTGTTCTTAACAGCACCACTTTAAGCACCACTTTAGCTAATGGGGCCTCCCGCTGCTGCCGCGCCACCAGAGCACGATTTCTGTTCTCATCCTGAAGCAAAGTTCTTCTATTTCTGGATTAGTGGAGTCTGTAACCTGAAGCATATGTAACCTGAAGCGTATGTAACCTGAGGTACCACTGTATACACACACACACAATGTTCCGTTGCACCAGAAGCTGTTTAGTCATGCTGGCCACATGACCTAGAAAGCTGTCTGTGAACAAACACCAGCTCCCTTGGCCTGGAACAAGATGAGCACCACACCCCATAGTCGAATTTGACTGGACTGGACCAGGAGTCCCTTACCTTTTACCTTATACACCTGAGCCTTGATGGAGTGCAGAACATTGCACCCCAAGTGTCTCTAGTTGCTTCTCCCACAGCTAGTTGGATCCAGAGCAGAAGCCAGACATGCTCCCTGGTCTCTCCCAGCCAATCTTCTCTTTCCAAAAACTTCCTGCAGAAGTACACTTTTTCCCCTGTGATGACATCAGGCAACCTTGGCAACCTTCCCATCCCAACTCTTTTGTCTCTCAGGCAGTCTATGCATTGTCAATTGCTCTTAATGACCTGGTACTCTGCTCTCTTTGTTTCTTAATGGCACTTCTATCAGCTGATAGAACAGGAAATCTGGTATAGCCTGTATGTTGGCATCTTCCTTTATAGTCCAAATATTAGCTAAATTATAACATTGACTAAACTTAAGAATTTAGGGGGCTCTGCCCCCCCAACTCACAACTTCATCTTTCATTCCATTCTGGTTCAGTAAATGGCTGGGAGACAGCATGTGGGGACAAGTTGTGTATAACTGATTGTTTTATCCTCCAGCTAAGGCAATAAAATTTAATTGTTTTGTTGTTTCCAGCGAGAAAGTGGAAAATCCATTTATTTAATAATACAAACGTTCTGCTTATCAAGCTAACAAAATTCTAAAGTTGACTGGGCAAGGCTAGCCTGTGAAATGGCTTTGAACTGTTTTCCCTCTTAAGGAAATTGCCAAGTCCTTGTTATGCAGAGCAGTAATAAGTGGCATATGATTGAAGCTGCCAAGCTGTATGTGAATTGTAGTTATTGTAAATTGCAGCTATTGTAAAAAGATGGCACAAAGACCAGTA
The DNA here is from genome assembly GCF_965153285.1 of Podarcis tiliguerta. Lineage (NCBI taxonomy): Eukaryota > Metazoa > Chordata > Lepidosauria > Squamata > Lacertidae > Podarcis > Podarcis tiliguerta. Next base: position 97,145,490 of record NC_139539.1, read on the forward strand.
ACTTGAAGAAGGCACAGTAATCCTAACAAGTGGGGATTAGCAGGAGAATTATGAAGCAGACTCAGAAACTCAAGATGTTTTCAAGATGATAAAGCAGTATGTTAAATTCAGACTATGCATAAAGCAGTTCATTCCAGATCTTAACATTTATCCCAGATCACCATCTTTTTCAAATGCATTTTGAAAAAGATGGTGATCTGTGATAAATGTCAAGATCTGGAATGAACTGCTTTATGCAAGAGGAGAAATTGAATTAAAACAGACACATCAATGTAGTCTGACATTGCCCCCAAAGAGAGAGATGGTTTAAATCAGCTGTTGAAGTTACAGTGCTGATAAACATGAAGAGGTTCCAGCATCCAACACTGGTCTGCGCAATTTGCCATACTAAGTGAGGGTTCTGTTCCCTGTTGATTCCTCTCAGACGATTTTGGGGGCCAGGAGACAGAGAGCTGACCTTCCCCACTCATGGCTAAGTGTAGCATGCCCTTCCGTGTATGGATTTGGCAATGTAGAGGATACCCACCCAGGGATGTAGCAATGGGGGTGGAGGGGGTGCCAACCTGAAGGGGGGTGGCATTTGGCATGCCCTCCTGCGACTCCCCCAAACCCAGCAAGCGGCAAAGCAGTGAACGGCAAAGCAGCTGCTGTGGTTCTTCCTCTTCCCCCAGCTTGCTGTAAGCATTGGGAGTTGCGGGGCGGGGGGTATGTCACCCCACTTCAGCCTGAAGCTCTCCCCAGGGAAGTTATACAACTTCAGGTGCCAGGCAAAAATGTTCCTTTTTAACCAGGCCTTTGGTTGATCCAATTTACATCCTATGCCCTTTAAAAATGTGGTTTGGGGGGGGGGGCTATTGGGTTGTTGTTTCTATTTTTATTAGATATTTTGTAGTTTATATCTTGATTTTATTCTGTGAACCATCCTGAGATCCATGGGTATAAGGCGGTATATAAATCAAATAAATGTATGTATGTATGTATGTATGTATGTATGTTACCTAGTGGATCCCACAAAAAACATCACCACTGATCCTAAGGCCTGTTGGTCAGCCCACAGCCTGGTCTGGCAGGACCCAGCCCAGGAAAGAGGTTCTTGCCCACCAGCCAACATAGCAAGTGAAAGGATTTTCTTCTATGGTGGGTGACATAGTAACACCCAAGCACAGCAGCTTGGACTCTGAGCTGGTGAGTAGTCTTCCTTCCTGCTTCCAGGATACCCTGCCCTGTCTACTCTTCTACCTGTCTAAAACACCTGTCTCTTAGCTGCTAACTTGCAGGTGCCTGACTTGCAGCTGCCTGCCTAAGACGCTAGTGCCTGCCTCTTTGCCCTCCTCCAATGTGGTGCCGGCCTAACCAGCAGCAGGAGGCACACACTTCCCTCTGAGCTCTTCTGCAACTATTAGGGTCAGGCTGCAAGGTGAAGGGAGAACAGCATAGAAAACATAGAGAGTAAATAAAGAATGTAGGCACCTGGTGGCAGAGGCGCCATCTTGTGCCCAAGATTAAGGGGCCCCTGTGTACATTGCGTGCTTGTGATGTCATGCACTTACAACATCACATTGCCAGGAGGAGACCAAACGCAGAGCCTGGAGCGGCTTCAATGGCCGGCAGCACCTCCTCTCTTGCACACAGGAGCCCACATTCCCTTGGCTTGGCCTCTTCCACCCCCTCAGGGGGCCTGGTCCCCTACCAACAGATACTGAAGGGTCCAAAGACACTTCAGAGTTGGCAAGCCTGCTCAGTGGCAAAACAGACATGCTCCAATCTCTGGGCACTAGGTTTTGTTCGCTGGCTTGTTTTAATCTAAAGGAGCCTCAGGCAGGGAGTCAGTTTCAATTACAGCAAAGGTACTGCTGGGGTTCCTCATTTCCCCTGTGCCATTTTCACTATTTAAAGCCTGGGCAAAATGCCTAAAGTACATCATGGGACAGAATAAACACTCCCTGTGTGACTCTAATTGTGACTCCCCTGAATCACATCTGTTTTTGAGAAACAGAGACAGAAGTTTTAGATGGAATACATTTCAGAAAGTGAGCCAAAACAGAGCAGAGGGGAATGGGTACAGTGGCGGAGCTAGGTGTTCCGGCACCTGGAGCGGCATACATGCCATGCCCAAGGGGCAGGGCGATCTGTCCAGGGGATGATTGGTGCAGCTACACAATCCTTCCTGGGGGTCGATCTTGGCACAGGGGGGAGCCACTGCAGACAAGACCTGTCCTCATAATGCCACCTTCTGGACCTCTTGAGGAGGCACACAAATAAGGGCTCTCAAAAGATGATCTCAGGATCTGGCTAGGTTCATATGGAAAGAGGCAGTCCTTGAGGTATTGCGGTCCTGAGCCATTTAAGGTTTCTCAAATTATTTTTTCCCAGCGGGTCTATTTGTAAGTCATTTATTTTCAATGCAGTTACCAGTCCTTTATAAAGTCCTCCGGTAGTTTACTCTTCTAATTTCTGATTTGGTTTGTTTATTTTTGCTCTATCTGGTGTATCTAGTCACGCTTCCTTAGAACACCTTGTGAGATTATTAACAGAGGTTTTCCGCGTGGGGAATACGGCCCCCTTCTCTGTTGTCTGTTCGGTTCTGTAGTTCCCTTCACAAACTGTTTTCTTCCCGCCTCCCCTTTCCTCCACTGAACAGACAGAGGTTTTTCTATTGTACTCTTTCAGTTTTATATTATAGGGGAGATGTTTGCTTTTAACAGTCTCCTTTTTATCACCCGCCGTGCCAGGGAGTTGGGGCGTTTGTACCAGAGAATGGTTTCACCTCTTTGCACAAAGGTCTTCCCAACACCCTTTATGGCAGTTTTCTTTGTTCTATAATATTGGGAAACCTTTTTGCGCTGCCTTTGGCTTCAGCCCTCAGGTTCCGACCCTGAGGTCGAGGTGACTTACGCCTAGTCTCTCATTTCTCTCTCTCTGGTACCAGAGATTGCAAGAGCACGGATCTCCACCCGTCTCTCTGGCGCGCTGCTCCGGAAGTCCCGTTTAAGGCTTTATAGGTCAAAACCAGCACTTTGTTGTTGTTGTTTTTAAAATATTTTTTATTTTATTTTCTCATAACCATTGTTCAATATCATCATTTAACATCCATTTACTAGTTCCCCCCCTCCCTGTTGACTTCCCCCAACTTCCATTTCTGGCTTGTTACACCAAATGCTGTTACACCATTCTGCTGTTTATACATAATGTTCTGTTATCACTAATTATATTTCTTGTTCTCTGTAAATAAAGTTGTAAATCAAGCCAACAATTTTTTTCATGTCTATGTTTTTTTGTTTGTTTCTGCAAGTATATTGTAAAGAGATCCCATTCTTTTCCAAAGTCACTATTGTCCTTTTCACGCAGTTTGTCTGTTAACTTTGCCAGTTCTGCATACTTCATAAATTTTTCTTGCCATTGTTCTTTAAATGGTATTTCTCCAGTCTTCCAATTTTGTGCACTTAGAATTCTTGCTACCATAGTAGCATAAATGAATGATGTCTGATTTGTCTTCAGCAATTCTTATCCTAGAATACCTAACAAAAAGTCATGGTTTTTTCACAAAGGTTATTTTGAACATTTTTTTTCAATTCATTATACAGTGGTACCTCTGGTTATGTACTTAATTCGTTCTGGAGTTCCGTTCTTAACCTGAAGCACCACTTTAGCTAATGAGGCCTCCCACTGCTGCTGCGCTGCCGCAGTGCAATTTCTGTTCTCATCCTGAAGCAAAGTTCTTAACCCGAGGTAATATTTCTGAGTTAGCGGAGTTAAATAATCCTACAATCCCACCACATGTGATAAAATGTACCTTCCCCTTCTTTACATCTCCTTTGTACATTTTGGCCAGTTTTAATGGTGTAATGGATCACCAGTACATCATTTTCATATACAGTGGTGCCTCGCAAGATGAAATTAATTCGTTCTGTGAGTTTTTTCGTCTTGTGAATTTTTTGTCTCGCAAAGCACGGTTTCCCATAGGAAATGCATTGATGGTTTCCCATAGGAAATGCATTGATGGTTTCCCATAGGAATGCATTGACGAATGCGCAAGACGTTTTCGTCTTGCGGAGCAAGCCCATAGGGAAATTCGTCTTGCGAAGCAACTCAAAAAACAAAAAACTCTTTCGTCTTGCGAGTTTTTCGTCTTGCGGGGCATTCGTCTTGCGAAGTACCACTGTAGTTCTTTTTCAACAATATGCAATCGTAAATTTTTAAGTTCATTTTCCAAAGCCTTATCCAATCCTCAAATTGTATGTTGTGACCTATGTTTTGTGCCCACTTAATCATTACTGCTTTAACTTCCTCATCCTTAGTTTCCCATTCCAACAGAATATTATACGCCTTTAACAATTTAGAATTATCATCTATGATATCCTTTTGGAATTTGGAAACTGTGAAAGGGAATCCTCTCTTATTATCTTCCTTGAAGATTTCATTTAATTGCCTATAATGCAACCAACTCTGAAGGTGTTTCTTTATCTCATCATAATCTTTCCATTTCCACTTTCCTTCTTGTTCTACTAATAAATCTCTATATGTTGGCCATATTTCTTTCATTGTTAATGTTTTAAGTGATAATGCTTCAATAGGTGACAAACCAGCACTTTGAATTGGGCCTGGAAACTAATTGGTAGCCAGTGCAGTGTAATATGCTCAAACCATCTTGCTCCGGTGAGCAAGCTGGCCACTGGATTCTGCACTAGCTAAAGTTTCCAAACTGTCTTCAGAGGAAGCTCTACATATAACATATTAATCTAACCTTGAGGTTACCAGAGCATAGACAACAGTAGTTAGGTTATCCCTGTCCAGATAGGGGCGTAGTTGGGCCACCAGCCGAAGCTGAGGGAAGACACTCCGGGCCACTGAGGCCACCTGAGCCTCAAGCGACAGCAAAGGATCCAGGAGTATCCCCAAGACTGCTCCTTCAGGGGAAGTGTAACATCATCAAGAGCAGGCAACCTCCCACCCATCTGGTCTAGGGAACCACCCACTAATAGTGCCTCAGTCTTATCTGGATTGAGCTTCAGTCTGTTGGCTGTCATCCAGTCCATTACTGAGGCAAGACACTGGTCCAGCACTTCCACTGCCTCACCTACAGATGTAAAGGAGAAATAGAGCCGAGTGTCATCAGCATACTGCTGACAACATACTCTGAACTTCCGGATAACCCCACCCAGCAGTTTCATGTAGATGTTAAACAACGTGGGGGATTGGATTGAGCCCTGCCGGACCCCTGCATTCCTGAAATCAAGTATATCAAGTGATTTCATGCTCTTTATTGCAGCTTGTAAAACAGTGATTGAATTTCCCCCAAAACCTCAGGCCTTTATATACATTATTTACACAATGAGTCCCGTCTGATTGGCTGATTCTGCTTCCCTCCTGGAGCCTGATTGGTCTTCTCCTGTGGGCTAATCAGTTGTTGCATTCTACAATCCTACCAGCCTTATTAACTTCCTCCTGGAGCTTGATTGGTCTTCTCCTGCAAGCCAATCAGTTGTTGCATTCTAGGATCCAAGCTTAATACATAACAATTCCCCAAGGAAACCCTCTGGGAACAACCATCCAAGTAGGACTGGAACCACTGCAAAATTCAGAGTGTCGCTCCAGAAGGATACCATGATTGATGATATTGAAAGCAGCGGAGAGGTTGAGAACAATTAATAGGGACACGTTTCCCTTCTCTCTTTCTCAACAGAGGTCATCATACAGGGCAACTAAACCAGGCCTAAACGCCGACTGAAATGGATCTAGAAAATCAGTTTCTTCCAAAAGCACCTGGATCTGGTCAACAACCACTTGCTCCAGAACCTTGTCCAGGAAAGGGAGATTAGCAACTGACTGCTAGTTAGTTAGGTTTTCTGAATCCAGAGAAGGTTTCTTAAGGAGTGGTTTTACCACTGCCTCCTTCAAACAGGCAGGGACCTGGAACTGGCAGAAATGACTGGCAGAATCCGAGACCAGGGAGAAGAGTCGGTGGAAGAAGACTGGAAAAAATTTAAAGATTATTTACAAAAATACTGCAAAATTAATGAATGTTAAAAGAATGGTGGAATGAAGTTATATGGCTTTAGCAGAAATGTTATAAGGATTTAAGTATAAATAGATTAATAGAATATTATAGGTAAAATAAGGTTAGAATGTGTTAAGATAATTACAGGACATGAAAATGATGTACAGATGGTATGTAACACCAGTGAAACTTGGTAAGATGTACAAGCTTAGTAATAAATGTTGGAAATGTAAAGAAAAAGAGGGAACATTTTACCATATGTGGTGGGAATGTAAGAAAGTGAAATGCTTCTGGGAAATGATTTATACTGAGATGAAGAAAATGTTGAAATATACCTTTATCAAGAAGCATTTCTATTGGGAATAATAGGGAATGATATTAGATGGAATGGTGTGAAATTATTTAGGTATGCAGTGACAGCGGCAAGAATCTTGATGGCCCAGAAATGGAAGCAGGAAGAAATGCCTACCAAGGAAGAATGGAGAATGAAGTTGATGGAATATGCAGAGATGGATAAATTGACTGGGAAAATAAGGAACCAACGTGACCAGAGATTTTCCGAGGACTGGAATAAATTTACAGAATATATCAAAAATGTATGTGAGGAACAACTAACGCTTGTTGGCTTTCAAGAAGCTTTGTGAAAAAGACTGGTTGAAATGTTGTTTGAAAGATAGGTTAAGATTATGACTGATAAAGTGCAATATAAATTTAAGAAATGTGAAATGTAGTGATAATAGGGAGAATTGTCAGATAGGCTGAAGGAAGTCCAAAGATGTAAATGTTTAATGCAAATGTCAAATTTGGAAAGAATGTGTATTGGAAATTGAATAAAAATTAATTATATAAAAAAAGATAATTACAGGACAGAAAACAGAGAAAGATGGAAAGGAATTGCTGAAATAATTGATAGAAGTGCGGGGAGGTGCGAGGAGGTCCGTGAAATAAGTGAATGAAAGACAAGATATTGAAACTGTTTAAGTGTTTTAAACTGTTTTTGTTTGGTTTTGTTAGTTTAATGTGTTAGTGTTATGTAGTGTCTTTGTACTGTATTGTATTGTTCTTTTGTTTTGTTTTGTTTTGTAGTGTATAAACTGTTCAAAAAGTAATAAATATTATTTAAAAAAAAAAAAACAGGCAGGGGCCACCTCCTCCCTGCTGGTTTTTATCAGCATAGAGGTGCAAGGGTCCAGAGTGCAAGTGGTCACCCTGACTGATCCAAGCACCTTGTCCACATCCTCGAGCCTTACCAACTGAAACTCATCCCACACAACAGGACTAGACTGTGTGCTCTGCTATAACAGCAGAGTCAAGTCTTGGTGGATGCAAGCAATTTTATCCTCAAAATGCTTTGCAAACATGTTGCAGCAAGCTGCCGGTTCTAGCCTGTAAAAGGCCCCGTACAACCTGGAAAACCTCTGCTGGACGACATGATGAGGATTCAAGGCAGGCAGCAGGCTTGATAATGAGCCCTTGCCAGTGTTTGGCTGCATTCATTTGGATCTTTCCTCCACAAGCCATCTCCCATGATCATTCACCAGGGGTCGAAAAACCTTTTCAGCAGGCGACCAGTGCACTGTCTCTCAGACATTCCTTCAGGGTGAGGGCGGCGGCAGCACTGGCGCTGGCTGGCCTCTCCTGTCCAGACGCCGAGTGGCAGCGGTGGCCTCTGGTGCAGCCAGGACCGCCAGGAGGCAGGAAGGAAGAGCGGCCAGGGTGCCTGGCAGGATCTGCCTCTGCGTGTCAGCGGCAGCTCAATGAATGAGGGGCCGCATCGCAGCTTGCTGTGCTGAGGTAGGCTCCGGTGCAGCTTTTCATCCGTTGAGCCACTGCGTGTCGGCGGCCGCTCAGCGAGTGAAGGACGCATCAGGGTTTGCCTCAGCGCAGAATGGAAACTGATTGGTCAGTCCCCACGCCGGGCTGAGGTGGGCATGACTTTTCATTTGTTGAGCAGCTGTGCAGCCGCCACCCACCCATTAGCCAGGGCCTTGCAGGAGATTGGTCATGACTGGAGTCCGCCTTTGCTCACACTTTAAGTAGGAGGGAGGGAGGAGGCGCCAACGCGGTGCATGAGAGGGAGGGGGAAATGGCGGTGCAGGAAAAAATGGCAGCCGAAAATAATTGAAAAAAAGACCAGAACGCCACGGCCCACACTGATCCACGGACTGTTTGTGGGCCAGATCCTGGAGGCAATTGGGCTGGATCCAGCCCGCAGGCCTTAGTTTGCCGACCCCTGTCTCACACTCTTTGCTGCGCCACCCTGCCCATGAAGCAGGGTGAGGCAGCTGCCTTGGGAAGTGGATCTGGACCCCCTGGGGTGGGTGCCTTCTTCTTCTCCTCCACCACCCCCACCCTCCTTCTCTCCACCCCCAACTAGGTGCAGACCTCCATTCCATCATTCTTGTTCAAGTTGGTATGAAAATAAACCCCTCATATAGTATAGGAAGATTTAAGCAAAAGCACACTGATCTATTTTCTCTGCGTATACTATGCACATACGGATATCCTCTACAAGCATTATTCAGAACATTATTCAGAATATTATTCAGAACACTTTTTTACTCCTCTGCAGGAAGGGAACTCAATGCATGCTTTGGAGCCCATCCATCCACTCTAATTCCTGGATTGTCCACACTATTTGTTTGTTGTATATGTACACATGCACACATTTTTAATTTTGAGCCTTCAAAGATGTTCATTTGTCTTATTTGGCTCTGTGGAATTAATCTGAGGAATTTTGATTACAAAATAAACCAAGCACAAAGTGTACCTGGAAAGACATTAGATGCTTAGTTATAGGATGTTCTGTGATTTGGAAAGAATACTGTAGGCTATTCCTTGCGCCCCTGCCAGCATTATCTTGATCAGGAATACAGAATGGGATGTGGAAATAATTCTTTTTTGTACAGCAAATAATTTATTGGGCAAAACATAAGTTCAGGTTTGGATTGATAGTGTAATTATGGGGTATAACAGTATTTTAACTCTAGCTTTTTCACATCTTCTGCCTATAGAAGCAATGCAGATTGCATTTCATGTATTCAGATATGAGTGAATGCTCAGGTGTTCAATCTTTAGAGGAAATGCATATTGGTAGCAAGCCGTGTGTATACAGTCATACCTTGGCTCCCAAACACCGCAAACCTGGAAATGAGTGTTCCGGTTTGCAAGCATTCTTTGGAAACCAAACATCTGACGTGACCTCCACAGCTTCCTGCAGCCAATTGGAAGCTGTGCCTTGGTTTCCAAATGTTTTGGAAGTCAAAGGGACTTCCGGAATGTATTATGTTCAACTTTTGAGCTACCACTGTATATGCAGTCATTTTGCTGAAGTTCAGCAGATCTGGGTCTGCTCAGTTCTTGGATGGGATACTACCTGAGAAACCCATCTAAGCACTTGGGTTCCATCAAGGAAGGAAGGTGGATGGATATAAATTACTAAATAAATATAGTGCTATGAATTTCTGGATGCTAGACACTGTGTTTAGCATGGTAAATTACAGGCCAAACCAATCTTCCTGAATGGCTGATTTGTTAAGCAAACAAAGACAGGATGATGATCCATCATGGATGCCATCAGCAAGACAAAGACCCTCTGCAGATGCAGCGGGGTGGAGCCCCATCTGGGATGAGACAGAGTTGCAGGAGGGAGGGACAGAATTAGAGTGGGTAATGTAAGACAGGGGTCGGCAAACTAAGCACTGGGGGCTGGATGTGGCCCCCAGGCTCATAAATCCGGCCCGCGGACCCTGCTGCCCGCTCAGTCAGTCCTGCGCGCTGCGGATGCTTCACTGTGCAGGGACTGACTGCTGCAATGCTGGCACGGTTTCTGGAAGGGCGGCAACGCTGGCGCGGCTTCGGATTGATTGCAGGATGTTCCTGCAACCAATCCAAAGCCTTGCTGAGGTAAACCCGGTGTGGCCATGGATGGAGAGCTGGTGGGTCTGGGCCACGCCATAGGAATTGTGATGGGCGTGTTGCGGGGCTTCAGTTGCAGCCTGGCGTGCCTGGCACCCAGCTCGACACTGCTGCTGATGGCGTGCTTCGCGGCTGCACTGAAGGGCGAGCTGCATGCCTCCTGCCCGGCGCTCTGCGTGTGGCCTGCCGATGGGCCGCAGTGTGTGGTGCACGCCACCTGGGAGCTCTGGGAGTATGGGCCGATGGAGCAGCTGTGGGCGGCGCCAAGACATGCTCCTGAGTGCATGCAGAGTGTGTTCCTCCTCCAGGTCTGGAGGCAGCTGTGGGACCGGCTTGCAAGGTATTTATATTTTTCAAAATATAGTCCGGCCCCCCCACAAGGTCTGAGAGACAGTTGACCAGCCCCCTGATCAAAACATTTGCTGACCCCTGATGCAAGCTGAGGGAAAGTTAGGCTTTTTTGCAAAGAGATTTGTGAGCTGGAGAAAGGGGGGTCATGGCACCATGGGGGCTGGCAGCTTGGATCCAGTTTTGCAGCTATGAGTGCAGTGCTTTGAACTCCTCACAGGCTGTATAGTGTGTATGTGTAAATAAACCATATATCATAAAGACAGCACAATCTCTGCTGTACTTAATTTCCAAAGGAAACAAAAACCCTGGGTGAGCACCTGGACTCTCTCACTGTTGTGAAAATTGGAGTGGTGTGTAACAATATAAATGTGTGAAGTGGATGGTCTCTCTACAAAAACTTGCAAATTATTCACAAGGGTGTGAATGTCTAGCACAAAGATCAACAACGGAGGCCCATGCCTCTCTGAAAGGTACCACTAAGCACCTTAATTGCCAGTCCAGCCTTAGGCGAGGAAAGTGGAGCGCTCCTCCTTCTCTAAATGGATCTCATATGAAATTAGGTGATGGCTAGGCTCTAGGTTTGGAACTGGAATTCAGCGGGCTTCATGTGGCAGCCCTGTGGCAGTTTTGTTATAATACTATGCTGATCATGTTAAGAAGAAGAAAAAGTTTTCAGTTGAGGAAATGTACCGCACAATTGGTAATATATTACCAAAAATAATATTAAATGTTGCTTAGGTCATAAATAGCTTCTCTCCACCTGGCTTAGGGCGAGGCCTAATAAGCCCTATAAAGGACTACTGCTGCCGCCGCTGCCGCCCTGCCTTGCCTCTCTCCATCTGGCTGGGGGTGGGGCCTGACAGGCTTCACAAGGACTGCGGCTGCTACTCAGCAGAAAGGGTTCCTCTTTTTAATTGTTTTTAAATTATATTTTATCTGTGACGTTTTAAATGGTGGGCTTTTTGTGCTTTTTCTTGGGGGTGGGATGGGTGTTGGGTTAGGGATTGCTTTAATTTTAGGGATTGAAGTTGAATCCTGACAAAACAGAAGTACTGTTTTTGGGGGACAGGGGGCGGGCGGGTGTGGAGGACTCCCTGGTCCTGAATGGGTGAATGGGTCTTGAAGGACCAGGTGTGCTGCCTGGGAGTAATTTTGGACTCACAGCTATCCATGGAGGCACAGGTCAATTCTGTGTCCAGGGCAGCTGTCTACTAATAATAAAAACAATTTACAACTATACTAAAATTAAAGTGTAGTGGTTAAGAGCAGTGGACTCGTAATCTGGTGAAACAGGTTCAATTCCCCGTTCCTCCACATGCAGCTGCTGGGTGACCTTGGGCTAGTCACACTTCTCTGAAGTCTCTCAGCCTCACTCACCTCAGAGTGTTTATTGTAGGGGAGGAAGGGAAAGGAGATTGTTAGCCACTCTGAGACTCCTTAGGTAAAGGTACCCCTGACCATTAGGTCCAGTCGTGACTGACTCTGGAGTTGTGCGCTCATCTCACTCTATAGGCCAAGGGAGCCGGCGTTTGTCTGCAGACAGCTTCCAGGTCATGTGGCCAGCATGACAAAGCCGCTTCTGGCAAACAAGAGCAGCGCACGGAAACGCCGTTTACCTTCCCACCGGAGTGGTACCTATTTATCTACTTGCACTTTGATGTGCTTTCGAACTGCTAGGTTGGCAGGACTCCTTAGGGTAGTGATAAAGCAGGATATCAAATCCAAACTCTTCTTCATTTGGTACTGTCAGGGGTTCAGGAGCAGAGGCACAGGAGAGGGAGGAAATGGAGAGTGAAGGGGAGGAGTCCGAAGGAAATGTCAGCGATGACAGCAATCCGAGGTCTCTGAGTCTTTCCAGTGACTCGGAGGATTCACAGAAAGGGGCCCCCATAGTCAGGGCAAGAGGAGTGCCCAGGGGGACACCTCGGGAAGAAGGGGCCAGAGGGGACTCAGAGAGCAGCAGCTGGAAATCAGGACCAGCGTCCCCCCCAGAGGGCAG